>NW_011889373.1:153350-160676 GCF_000151845.1 Pteropus vampyrus
TTTCAAGAAGAATTAGTACCAATCCTTCTCAAACTCTTCCAAAAATTGAAGGGGAAGGAGCTCCCAAACTCATTTTATGAGGCTAGCATTTTCCTGATACCAAAGCCAGGTAAAGACACTACTAGAAGGCACATGCTAATATCCCTGATAAATATAGATGCAAAAATTCTCAACAAAATGTTAACAAACCAAATTCAATAGCACATTAAAAGAATCCTACACTATGATCAAGTAGGATTTATCCCTGAGAAGCAATGATGTTTCAACATACACAAATCCATAAATGCGATACACTACATTAATAGAAAGATAAAGATCATATGATTTTCTCGATGGATGCAAAAAAGCATTTGAGAAAATATAACATCCTTTTTGATAAAAATGTTCAACAAAATGGGCCTGAAAAAAATATACCTCAATATAATAAAGGCCATATATGACAACTCACAGCTAACATTATACTCAATGGTGAAAGTTTGAAAGCTTTTCCTCTAAGATCGGAAACAAGAGAATGGTGCTCACTCTCACCACTCATATTCAACATAGTACTTAAAGTCCTAGCCAGAGTAATCGGGCAAGAAAAAGAAATAAAACATATCAAATCAAAAAGGAAGAAGTAAAATTGTCTTTGTTTGCAAATGATATGATTTTATATGCTAAAATGAGTGGGTGAAAGGCTATTGAAGAAAATATATGGTCAAAAGTATTCTTCTAAATGTTACTCACTAGTAACAAAAGCAAAATGATACCTTTACATTATAACTGAGAAATCTGGTGATTAAACTTTCTACCATCAATAACAAGACAAACTGACAATGTCTACCTCCTAATGCAATGCACTGAGGATACAATGTCACATGTACATGACTGTATACTAAATGATAGTTTGCATCGGTGTTAAATTTCTTGGATGATTCACTGCATTGTAGTTATACAGGTGAAAGTTATTGTTCTTTGGAAAAACATTATTTGGTGAATCATCACATCGTACACTTTAAATATCTTACAATTTTGTGTCACTTATACCTCAATAAAGCTGAAAAAATTAAAAGTAAAAGTAAAAATGAGCATGAATTGGGTTAATCAGTGTTTTGTGTTTCTAAACTAGCATGACACTTAGATGACGTAAACCGGAGCTTTATACCATTGTTTCCCATCTAAGCACATAATGTGTACCTAGCACAATAGCTTTGAAAATTTTCTTGGTTACTTACACTTTGTCTAATATGCTAGTGTAGTATAAAGAACATGGACTTTTTTTACCAGAAGGATGTGGATTTAATGTTGAAACAAGGGCCCAATAGTTGTGGAATAGTTTGTGCCTCACATTTATCCTCTCTTAGCCTCAGTTTTTTTAAATCAACAAAATTGAAATAAAATGGCCACTTTGCAGTGTACTGAGGGATTAGCTAAAGTGTATGTAAAATGTTTGGCATTGTAGAAGGTGTTTATGGTTAGCTCTTTCTATTATTGAAACTTGTTTTGGGTAATGCCCCTTGTCTCCATGGCAGCACTTACTCCCACAGGAACATACGCTCAGGCCTCTATCCATTTCCTAGACAGTGCGGATCGTAACTGGTTGACTCATTTAGAACGATGGCCAATACAGAACCACAATCTGACTTGATGACATTTAATTGCAAAATTAGAACCTAAAAGATGAGTGGAAATAAAAAAAGGTCTTATATTAGGGCCCTTTTTTTTTTTTTGCCTTTGAAATTCTGTCACGATGTGAGGTGACACTCCCATATCCCTTATACTAGTGCTATGACGGTCACCAGGACATTAGCACAGAACTGAGTACTCAGTTTTTCCTTCCCAATCCAAAGATTGTGCAGAGTTTGGCATGTCATATACACAAACACAGAGAATCTCAACCCCCCAGGGGCAGAAAGAATCTTTGCTATCTGAATTCATACAAAGATCAATAACACAGACACTGAGAGAGCTCATTAATTTTAATAGTTGAAGCACAGTTTTAATAGTTCTTCCTAAGAATTTTCTCCCAGGAACCTCCAAGACTATTTACATACCACACCTACAAGTATTGAAATTTCATAAATGCAATATTGCAAAAGCAGGAGATCTAAGAAAAGCCTTCATAGTCTTGAGATTAAAACAATGCATAGCTGTTCCCTCAGTACCTGTTACTAAATACTAAATACTAAATGCAAATACTAAATGCTAAAAAAGCTGAGCTAGTGGCGTGGGAGAAGCATGAAGTAGGAAGCTGTCATAATGACAAGCACTTTTACACTCATTTTTCATCTCATAACCAGGATAACACAGGACAAATTTCTCCATTTTGGTAACCATGTTGGTGTCAAAGGGAGAAAACTCTGGAGAAACATTTTCAAAGCAACAAATAGAGTTGGTTTTATTTATGACACACAAGTTAGTGAGGGACAAGATTGCCAGACTCCTTATAATTGTGGTTCCCCACTCTTGCTCACACTTTGGTGTCAAGAACCGATACTATGAACACAGAACAAGAGTCATAGTAATAGCACAATAAAAATTTGTTGAATGAATGAACTGATACTTGTGATACAGTGAGAACAGGCTGGACTTTAAGTTTTCTAAGTGGAAACCTTCCTAGGACATTTTGGGGAGGTGACATTCCAGCAGCAAGCCTGACTTGGCAGTGGCCTGGTCATCCTGATAGCCCAAAGAAACAACTGAGTTCTTACTAGTTCATCCCTTTCCCCTGAATATGCACACTCAGCATCAAAATTTGTGACCAGAATTTCAGGTCCAATACCATAAGTAATCAAAATAAAGTGAATATGTATATGCCTCCTTCAATTACATTCAACACATACAAGACTTTAATAAACCTGGGGTAGAAACTGACCAAGTGAGATCCTCTTCCCCTACCCTTCCCTTTTGCATTTTTTGCTTTCTCTCACTCTCCTATTCTCTTTTCCCCTTTCGGCCCCTTTCCTCCTAACCCAGCTTTCTGCGTTTCTCCCTGCTTTCTTCTGTTTCTTCCTTATTACTAAAGTTGAATAATTCTTTATATCTGTGGCTCCAGAAGGTAGAGCCAATAAAATTGTTTTTAGTTCTCAGAAATAAGAGCAGTTATAAGAAGAAACTCTGTTCCTGGCCATACTAATAGTGATTTAGAGACTTTCTTTTGATATTCAGAACATTCTACTGGGTATGAATTCAACACCTACGCAATAAGCTGGGGATTTTAGTTTCTAGGATATAAATTTCATGATGATCATGATGGTGATGATGATGATGATAAAACAATAAAATGTTAGTCACACTAATAAAATCCATTTTGTGTGTGTGTGTGTGTGTGTGTGTGTGTGTGTGTGTGTGTGTATTTAAGTAAAATAAGGAGTGGATGCTATTTAAAGCAAATGGGCATATCAGATACATATTTGTCACAATTCTTAATATCAAATTCACAAGTGCTGGCTGGAGGAGACCCTTTCAGCTAGCAAATCAGTTTGCACTTCTTACATAGCACAGAGAGCAGGACTAGCAGTGCCAACCAGAGTTAGGAAAGGAGGCGAGTTTTCTGCCTCCATCTCCCCTTCCTCCATGCTTTAAATAAGAATGCAAGGGAACCTCTAGGTCATCCTATTTGTTACTATCATTAAGCCTGTTCTCTACCCTCAGGAAAATCAGGTTCCTTTGGTTTATAAGAGTAACAGAAGTAATTTTCTTAGACAATTCTGTTTAAGGCTTTAAATTAATTCTACCCTGGCATTGGATGGTTCTAAATGTCTTTTCATTCATTTATTCAACAAATTTTCATTGAGTACCCACGCCCTGCCAAGCATAATTATAAATGCTGGGTAATACATTGATTCCAGTTAGTCTAATATTCTTTTATAGGAAGAATCTCTGACACAGTATGCTGTATTGGTAAACTGGAGTATGCTCAAATGTCAATCCTCTCACTATTACGTGCTCAGTCACTCTCAGCATATATTATCTCCTTTCTGTTTGGAAAATGTCCTTCAATATGACAATAATGAGAACAAAGATGACACAAAAGGGAATATGGATAGCTACTCCCCAGTTTGATTCTTCTTTGGGGGAATATATGAGCCATTTCTAGGCACCTGGTATTATAGAAACCCTACCAAACTTGGAGTCAGATGGCCTAGATGCATCTCAGCTTCATAACCTCAGGAAGTTACTTAACATTTTGAGTCCTCATTTTTTTATCCTAAAAACTGAGTCCAGGAATCCTTGCCCTACCTTTCTCTGGCATGACTGTGAGGAAAAAATAAAATAATGTTTGTAAAAGTGCTCTGAAAACCATAACACCCCATACAAATGCAAATGATCACTATCAAATAACCTTTGACATTTCTTTCAGGGAAGAGCTTCACATTATAGTTTCTTTTTCTCCATTTTTTAAAGGGGAGACTTACATTATCAACTAGCATTATTTGCGCATTGGGCAGCATAACCTACATTTATTTCCTCATGAAAGAGACCAATTAGAAGTTTTCCTTATTGAAAATGAAATGCACTCCCCGGGGGCCAGACTCAGAGTTGGAGATGCTTTGTTTACTGAGGGTTTCAGCCAAGGCTTCAGGTCCACAGAGGAAAACTCCTATTCTGGTACTTTGGGGAAAGAAAGAAAAAAAGACAGTTTCAGGCTTTGGGATGCAATAGATTACACAACACATAGGGACTGTCTATTGATCGTAGGCCCCAGGGCAGAGTCCCCTCTGCTCCTTTGCTTTTTCCACAAATGACTGAGTTCAGATTACTCAGTGGGAGAGCTACTCAGCCCTGTTTGTAGGGGGTGCTGGATACTTCAAATAGCAGTTAACTTCCCTGGATAATGGCATTCAAGCAGGGTTTATGGAAACTTCTACCACAGAGAAAATGATGATGAATTAGTGAGTCTGTGGGCTGCTTCCCTTCAAGACTCTGTCCCGGAAGCCCTCTTGGGCATCCTGAAATCAGGAACAAATCTCCTTTAGGTACACCATCTCTGCCCACAGCTTAATGTGGCTTCATCCCTCTACATTTTGGAGTCTAAAGCTCTGCTTCTCAAGGTGTGGTTCCAGAATAGTAGCCTTAGCAGTGGCTTTTTTAAAGAATGCTGATTCTTGGGCCTCACCTCAGACCTACTAAAATCAGCACTTGCATTTTGAAAAGATCCCCAAATGATTCATATTCTCGTTAAAGTGTAAGAAGCAATGGCGTAAAGAGTATATTTGTAGAGATTCCTTGAGTCCATCATATATTCCAGCAAGACAGAGTTTCATGATGGCTAAAGTTTTAGTGAGGGTAGAAAGGACCTTGAGATGTCTGTCACCTTATGATTTGAGACCCAAAAGCTAAAACTGAAAGTGGGATCAGTGTCTCCTTAATAATAAGTATGAATCACATTGAATTAAAAGAAGTGGATATATTAGTAAAATTTAGGAGATGAAAGAAAAGAACTGAGTTATGGTCCTCCTTGGGAGGAACAGGATTCAGAAAGTCTGAGGTGGGGCCTTGGGAATCTGTTTCTAACAACTCTCCATGTAATTTTGGTGTGATTAAAAGACTCCCTCTTAAAGTCAGAGATATCTATAACCTCCTATTGGGTATAAATATAGGAATCGAGGTATTTTTGTTTCCAGAATGTATTTATCTAGCCATTTTAGGAAATTGCTGCTTTAGGCAGACCACAAGCCTTAAGAACACTTTGCGGGGCACTCCTTACTTTGGGTGTTGACTCGCAATCGTCTTGAACTCATTATCCCAGTTGGGCCGTCCATACAAAGTCTTTTGTTTCAGGCCCGTGATCACATCTTTCTCCTCGTCATGGTGCACAGCAAAGTGATTGGCCTGCAGGAAAAGACATGAATTCAGAAAAAAGAGATATGCTATAAAACCCACAGAAGTATTTACATATCTCATAAACCAAGCTCTCACACCACCCTTTCTAAATATATGTATATATATATGTATATATGTGTATATACACATATATACATATATATATATATATATATATTTGGGGCATGGCACCGTGCTGAAGCGTACAAGATAAAAAAGATGAACATACTAGGTCTCTTCATGCAATTTACAATCTAGAAGGGCAGACCTTGAAGTATCGATATGAATAATTGTATTTGTAGAATAGAGTATGATAAGTGCCATGGAAGAGGCACAAACATCTCAATAAGAGCAAAGAAGGTAGTTGGGGAGGGAGAATATGGAAAGGATTCAGGGTGGCAGCATTTGAGTCAAGCTTCGAAGTGTAGGTAGGATTTAAATGCTCTGTCTCACTTGTTTTCTTCTCTGCTTTATATTTCATCCTGCTCTATGACTCTCTCTTCATCCTAATATACTCCCACTGCCATTCCTTTGAGAGGATCGCTAAGAATTAAAACAATCAGACTAAAATGCACTCATATTTTGATAACATAATGAGACATGAAACCAAGCCTAAAGCTAGTTTGTGTGTGTGTGTTTGTATGTGTGTGTGTATGTGTGTGTGTGTATACACAATCACATATTGTTTTCTGCTAGCATTCTAGAGGGCCTCAGTTTGAACAACAGATATTTTTCATAAAGCAATTAAGTAAATTTATTTAAAAATTAAATCAGATTTTAAATCCACTAGATAGGGGATGGGTGAGGCTAAGAATGGTAATTACTCCGGTTTAATAATCCTGTAGAGACCAGTTTTGCAAAGCAAAAATAATTATTTTTCAATGCAAATAAATTTCCCATTTAAAAAATTATATCTGGCTTTTTAAAAAACAAAACTGCAAAGCAATTTATATATTATAGATTTCTTTTCTGGGTTTCATTTTTATCATTTGCTTTTTTTAATTGCAGAAGTGGCATATTGAAACCACTTTTCTGGAGTAGCAATTTTTATGGTCATGTGTCACATTTGCAACAAGACTCTTCCAAGTCTTGGAGAATCTATGCTAAACAATATGCCAAAACCTAAATGAGAAGAAGTCAGTTTTCACAGGCACAAGGTGTATGGGAAAGATGCCCAGGACTGAGGAGCCAGTGTGTGGGTCTGTCCACTGAGACACACTGGCCAGGAGTAGGCTGAGACTTTTGCTATAACTCCTCTTTCAGGGTGACAGCTTATGCTGCTTCCAGGCAAGTCATTAATGTTTGTTTATTTATAAAGATGTTACCCCCCTAGGAATCACTGGCTTATTTCAGAGTTTCTCAGTCGAGGTACTTTTGACATGTAGGGCTAGATAATTCTTTGTTGTGAGGGTTGCCTTGTGAATTGTAGGATGTTTACATTACTAAATGTCCCTGGTGGGAGGGGACACGCACACATATAATCACACACACACACACACACACACACACACACATATAATA
>NW_011889373.1:160971-169438 GCF_000151845.1 Pteropus vampyrus
ATAATCTATATAAACACTAGCAACAATACCTGGCACACGGTATATGCTTAATAACTCTGAGCGATTATATAGTATTTGATACTTCTTCTTAAATGTATTGTGTACATTATAAAACACATATAAACATAAAATTAAAGGGATATACGGTGTGTGTGTGTGTGTGTGTGTGTGTGTGTGTGTGTGTGTGTGTGTATGCATATATATAAAAAGAGAGAGAGAAAGCAAGCAAGCTAATACTCTCTTCTCATTATGCAGTGGATCATCTTGTCCACCTGGTTCAAGATCCCTCATGGGAACATTGCTCTAATAAGGTCAAAGTCATGGCTTTTATCCTTTGTGGCTCCTTAGGTGATCTGTTCTACAGACACCAACTTTAAATCTAGTCTCAACAATCTGAACACATGGTAATATTGAGTGAGAGTAAATGGGACAGATCACCTGAGTCAATCAACTGTTCTTGGTAAAAACAATGTACAGACACTCCGATAACCAAGAGGAAGTTAGTAAGCTCTGAGCACTATGGGAAGGACCTGAGATTTGGGATCCTGCCCTCACCTGAGATTCATCCCAGCCGGTGAGGTAGATATTATAGCTGAGGAAGTCGGCATTGTTTCTTTCCTGCATCTGGGTCTCCAGCAGCTGCAGCAAGTCTGCAAACCATTCAAAGGCATGTGTGTCCCGACATAGCCAGTAGAAGTAGATCTGAAAGAGGGATGGATCATGAAGCAGATTATATTAAATAAGACCCATTAGCATTGACATAGATAGAGATTTCTTCCGTCCCCTCAATTTTTCCCTGCTGCTCAGAAGGTCTAGAAAGAGGTTTTTAGAAACCTCTGGACATTTGATGAGCCAGTTCTCATGAGTCTGTTCTTGCCTTCATACTGGCAGTGTAGTAAATAAATAGCTTGGCCTCAGAAATACATAGTTTAAAAAAACATTAGCCTACCACTTTCTTTCTGGGTCTGCTCTTGCCCTCCCAGAATCCCTGGCTTCCTTCGTACCTCTTCTCAGAAAGGCCACCAGAATCTAGACTAGCAGTGGCTACCACAGGATTACTTCCCTGTCCACCACTGCTAGACATTCCTTAGTTACTAGGGGGAAAAAAAGTAGTTCTTGCCATACCTCCTCCATATAGAAAAGAGAAAAAGGAGAGAATGAAAAGTCAAAGTCAGCTCAGTGTCCCTATTAGAGGTTATCGCTACAGTTATTAGAATGTCTCAAATTTTACTAAAGATGTCCTTCATCAGACAATGAAACAAAATTTACATGGGAAACCTCGCCCAATCTCACCGGGAATTTATTCTGAGGATATATCCTTAAGAAAGTAACAGTTCCAAGAAAGTACATGTTACCTGCCTTCCTCCTACAACAAAAGTATTGGTGAGGAGCTAGAAATAAAATCAATCTTGATATCTAACCTAGGATGATAGAAAAATTATTCTATACTCTCTCAATAGAACATGAAGGAATCGTTAAACCTGATCGTTATAAAGTCTGTAACAACACTGAAAAACATTACGTTTTTAGAAAAACAGGACATGAATATGTACCTACTCAATATTTATAACTTTCTGAAAATGAGTAAACATGAGAAAATATTGAAAGAGAATATACGAAAAAGGATAGCTATTGGATTGGGGTTGTGAATACTTTCTATCCTAACTTTGTTTTGAATCTCTTACAATATTCTATACTATATAGTAATATACAAATACAGTATATTACTTTTATTAATGGGCCTGTTTATATAGAAGCACATTTAACTTATCAAATAGCCCTTTTAAGAGAAGCTTGCCTCTCTGGACCTGCCTAAACCTGGCTTTCCTTTCCTTGGTCTCTGCCAGCCTCAACCACAAAGGCTCTCTCAGGCTTCACTTGGCAGAGTGTAATAGCTGCTCCAAGCCCTCTGAAAAATGAAGGAACCTACCTTTTTGAGCCTCAGATTGGTGGCATTATTGCAATATTTGTACCAGACTGACTTGAGAATGGATGCGAAGGGCGTGACCCCAATCCCTGCTCCCACTAACATCACCACCTCATAACTGAACACATCTTCACTGGCTGTGCCAAAGGGTCCGTCAACCGCTATCCTGGAGGGAAACATGGGAGATGGTTACAGAGATATCTTGCTCTTCAAAGTAGGATGGGGCACACATTATTACTGGGGGTGTGCAATATGTCACTTCAAACCAGGACAAGGTATCTATGGGGCACTTTCTTCTATGAAATAGCTTTCAGGTAACCAACTTAGTGTCAACATTGGGGTTAGAAGTACAAAGAGGAATTTTTAGTTAACTGAAAATATTTCTTAACTCTCAAGGGTATTTTATTCATCTCCCCTTCTCCTTCACCCCCCCCCCACACACACACACCCCTGCATTTCTTGCCAGGGCATCCCACGCTTGAAATTTCTGCTTACATTGCACTTTGAAGTAAAGTGAGGGATTTCTACATCAAAACATCTTGTAGATTGAATATCTTCACTTTTCATTTGTCTATTCATTGAGTTATTCAATAAATTTTTCTTCGGCATCCACTAAGTGCCTGACACCATGTTAAGCATGTAAGAAGGAGGCCAAGTGAACAGTATATGACGTTTATACTCAAATAACATATACCAATTAAATTTTAAGAATATATTTGATACACTATAATTTTGTTTGTTAGGAAAGTTAATATACCTTGGCCATGATCCTTATATAGTAAAAGGAATTTGGGAATATTCGTTATTAATATTTGATTCAAATATGTTTTATTTCACATAAGATTTATAAATATATGTACACACTACACACATAAAATGGGGGAACACAGAGATAGCTACATAAATTTGTAGAACCTATGTGTTTTGTCAGACTCAGAAGACAGTGAGAGATGGAAGAAAAGGAGCTATTTAGTGACATTTTTCCTGAACTTATACATCTTTGTAATATGTCCTTTGTACTTACTTAGGTAGTTTCCAGGCATCTTGAAACTCCTGCTTATCACAGCCACAAGCATTGAACAGTCCCTCTGTCCAGTCCCCAACAATGCGGATATGGATACTAAAGAAATCTTCCTCAGGGGCAGAGGTCAGTGTAAAAGGGTGCCACTCCAGTCTGGATACTTTGGGACACTTGACAAAAATGTACTGTCCCACCTCCATCTTGAATCCCTTCTTCTTCATCTGTAGCTCGATTGTTTTGAAGGGGTGAGTGACCACCTATGGAACAAAACATGTCTCTGGAAACTACACTTATACTTTCCCCCCAAACTTGTCTTTTTACTGTTCATGTGGATAAAAAGCTGTGCTAAGATGCCCCACCCATGTCCTTTCTTCAAGACCAACACAGCAGTTTCACCAGCAGATGTGTCTCTCACTGGGAATTACCCTAGGCTGTAGCCCATGGCCGATAATGAGCTAATGCAAGGATACAAAGGTCTGGCTCCTCTCCTCAATTTGGGACAACTCCAAGGGGCCACCCTAACTCCAGTACTCCCTGCAGGGTCATCTGAGGCTACAGTTGCATTGAGGGTCAGCTTTTTCCTCTCCCCAGCCTTCCTTTCCTTTTCTTTGACAGGTTCTGAGAAAATGCCCCCACTAAACCTTCTGCATGCAGTTCTCTGTCTCAGAGTCTTTGCCAGGGAATCCAACCTAAGACACCAGCCTACTGTCATACTTTTTTTCTCTAAAAAGTTAAAGCAGGTGCTAGAAACAGGAAGAAGTTGGTTTCCTGCTCAATCTTCCTGTTTCCTCAGGGGATGATCAAGAGCATTAGCAGCTGAACAGAAGAAGGAGACCCCACTGGATAATTATACAGCAACATCTCCCAAACCAAGGCTAACTGTGCTGATCTGCCTTTGTCCTGTGTCATGCCTCGAACCTGTCTGATTCCATGCATTGCTTCTACATTTCTCCCTATTTGGGGAATACACCACCCATCTCTCCCAAAGCCAGGCCCTACCCACACATTGCCATCCATCCATGTACATGGATGTTGATAACATCTTTGTTTATAATAACAGAAAATTAGAAACAGTACAAATGTCCATTAACTGGTGAGTTGGTAACTAATTTTAAAAAATAGAACACAATAAAAAGCTGTTATTTCAATACGGAAAGTAATATACTATTTCTTGGACAATGCCCGAGACACCTAGGACTTCATATGTACAACTAAAACTAAAGGGATATAAAAGGAAATAAAATTCAACAGAAAAAAAAATAATAGCAGTTTCCTAATGTTGACTGATATTGCTTAAATTTTCACCAGTGAGGAGGAGTAGAATGGGAAGTTCTTTTAAGGAAAATTGCCAAACATTTCCAAAACTTGTAATTTAAATATATTTTATATGATAAAGCTGTAACCAGCTTCCCTTCATCATTGAAATAAATTGTGAAGCTTCATTTTGAAAACAAAATAAAAATTTATCAAAATTATTTTGAAAATTATATTTTCCATATTTTGTATTTTGCCAAACTATGTTGCAATTTTGCATGGCAAAACTAATTTTTACCATATTGCAATCTTGCTACCATAGGCAAAAATTGGGATTGAATTTAATAACATGTACAATGGAACAGCATTATCACTGGAATACTTTAGGGTAACATCTTATTTCTTATGTGTGTTTATATGAGAAGAAAATTAGTATCTAAAACAAGTTTTCCTTAGAAACGTATGTAAGGGAAACACTTGTCTGGTTAGTCAGTTAGTCGGGGACTTTTTGTGGTAGTTCTTTTTGCTGATCTGTGGAATTTTTCTTACAGTACAATACAAGTATCATAAAAGGAGAACTGTTGTAGCTTCCTATATTTCAAGATTTCCAATGCCAGCTGGACTATCTTTACTATGACCTTCCATAGATGCCAAGAAAGAAAAGTTAGGGTGGAGGACAGGAAGAATTTGTGTGTTTTGCAAAAATAACCCATAATAGGCTTTTGGCAATTACTTTTTGAACTAAATTGAATTAAATTAAATTTTATTTGATAAAAATAGTCTTGTCTGATGTTTCCTGAAACTATAACAGGAAGTTTCTATTTCTATTTGTTTAGTTGAATGTTCGTTTAGTTGAATGTTTATTTATTTGATGAAAAGTAGCATAGAAATGTTGGGAGAAAAGCCACTATATAATTAGAGCTAGGAGACTCAATTCTAGATGCAGTTTAGTTACTAACTTGTGTGAGACTTTGGACACTTTAACTCTGATATTCTACGATTACATACAAAGCACAGAAAAAGAGGTAAAGGGGACATGGGAAATTATTTCAACCTCAATCAGACCTGCCCTTGGTTCCCTGGTTCTTTTGGCATCTGAATATTTTAAGGCTCAATGTATGTCCTTTTGGACTCACTTCTTGTGTCTCCTTTATTAACTAATCACATTATCACTCTACATCTTTCCCTTCTATACACACACACAACGTGTTCATTTACACAAAACATTTAGGTTCATTTTTTAACAGAAAAATGTTAACTTCTAGTTTCCCCAGTTTAAAGGCCCAACCATCTGATTATCAAGCTAAGTACATTGAAATCAACTGTGGGTCATCTCTCTGCTCTAAATTTAATCAAAAGAAACTGAGTAAAAGAGAACTCTGATCAATGGTATAGAGAACTTGGATAGATTTGTTCATGACATAGTTAGATACTATTAGAAATTCCTAAACCATCCAATACCTTGGTGATGACCACTTTCTGTTGAGATCGCCAAAACCGTACCAACCTCTCACAGAGATATAGGAACATGGGACCCACTATCCATTTCCAAGTCTGTAATTAGAGCAAAAAATGGGAAAAGGATGTGTTAAGGGGTGAACATTTTATTCACAGGGACAAAACATTTTAGAAGTCAACATAATCTTTGTAGGCTTGTTTAAATATTTGATATCAGATTGGTAAATTTCTTCTATCACAGAATGTATGAAAAATATCTAAAATTAAAATAAAGTTTTGAGCCAGTAGAAATGAACATTCTCTTTGCCCACATTAGGGAACTTTATCTACAGTATGAAACTTTCCCAAGAGGAACTGCCCTCAAGAATGGGATTTCCTCCTAGTGTTGCAACAGCAGTTGCAATAACCCCACAGCAGAGCAAGGTTGGTTTCAGAATTACCATTTCTATAAAGGATATCATTTCAGCAACACCATATTTTTAATGCAACACTGCAATTGCTTTCAATTGTTATGTAGTCAAAGTTTATTCTTTTGCAAGAAGAGAAATTTTATGTAAGAATGTAGCTGTTTCTCCAATATCCTGGTAAGTTCTAAGAGCTATGCAATGCATTTGCCGAATAGGGGCAAACCCAACGATTTTCAGATTTCTGCAGATTCACCTCTTGTCAGAATCCGTGGTGTTTCAGAACACTGGAGTTACCTTGTAGCATTGTTGGCTACATAAATACATTTAGGCAAAACAGCCAGTTAAGTTCCTAGTTTAATATCTGAAGTATCAAAGAATCTTAGAATGCAATATCATCTAAAAGATGACACTCTAGAATGGATTCCAAGAAGGAAAAAAAAGCATGAAGTGCTACTCATAGTCTCACATATGATCTTTCTATTAACTTTTTTTTAGAAACTTATTGAAACTTGAGAGCATCTAGGTTAATACCTGAAGTAGCAAAGAATTTTAGAAGATAATATCACTTAAATGTCTCCATCTCCAGCCAAAGTTGAAGAATATCTGCCCCCAGAGTCAGTAATGTTCTGCTAGTGGCCTTTGTTTTCACGGTACGGGTTTTTAAAATAGTGTGGAATCATTTATCTATTTCCTGGGTGCCACCATGGGGCCCCACTGAATGGAGCCAAGTCTTTGACATTGCTTCTGATATTCCCCTAAACCCAGAAGCTCCTTTGAGGTAGATGCCTGTTAAGGTAGTAGTACTCTGACTCCAGCCGTCTTCGAGGAAATGTGCTTTCTCCTTGACCATATGACAACCTGAAATATAGTTCCCTTTTTATCGTTTCTGTTGATATCTGCATGTAGTGGGGACAGGTCACTGACATGTCTGGTTTCTTTCATTAATGAACAAGGATGCTTAAAGATGTTAAGTCCTCAGATACCATGTTGTGTCTAGAGGAAGAGTACTTCTATGTTAGGAGAGTAGGAGGGGAAAAGGAGAAAATGGGATGGAAATTTTACCTTTATATTATACACTGCTTAATGAAAATATACTAATTCTGTTCAGAAGCCCTGTACAAATATTGATTTTTGACTAGTTTTATACCAATGGCTAGCTTGATAACCAATAAAGTATCCTGCTTGCCAAGTGGGGAAAGTATATGGCTATCACAGGGTCCACTTCTCACTCTATGGAGCAGAGATGTTGTGAATACCCAAAATGGAGCTCTTTGAAGCTCTCAACTGAAGACGGTAAATATTGCAGCATGTTTTTTCCCTTGGTCACCCTTGCCACACTCCTGCTCTACCACGTAGTGTCATTAGGTATTGATGTTAATCTGGCTGTCCAACCTCTTTTATGCCCCATAGGCTGGACCTGCTGATGCCTGAAGGCAACCCTATGTGTCACCTCACCAATTTTCTTCCCAGCTGTGAAAGCTGTATAGAAAGTCTTACTTCCTGATATTTGAAGAGACTCCTAGCTCCTTAAAGGTGATCATCTGAGCTATCCAACTCAGCTTATGAAGGAATCCCTCTGAAAACCATTAACTGGTATTATTGTGGCCCTCATCCAGAAGAGAAGGGATGAAACTTCTTGAACCCAAACAGCATTTTCAAAAACAATTCTTTTCCAAGTTTTACATCAAGATATTCATAAAAGACCAATGCAAACCTTACTCTTTAAGAAATGATTCTAGACAATAAGTGTAGCAGGAAAAAGTACATACTTAAAACATTCTAGCAGTTCCATGAGATTTGTGATGGACAACTCTATGACATTTATATGTATTTCATAGACATAGTTTGAAGATTTTGTTAATGAAACTGTAATAGCAACAATGAATTGTACATACCATAGGAGGATTTCCATAGAACTGCGGGACTGGGCATCCCTTTATTTTTCCCCAATCTGAGATGTTTTGATAACAGTGTTTTGGTACATGCTCCAGCAAACTCTCTGGGGTCTGCCCACGTACAATTCGCCTGGGAAAAAAATGTAAGTCCAGATCATTTAGTACCAAGAAATAAAGCAAAATTTTTTTTGAGATTCTGGTAATATTTTAAGTATTTAGGCATGAGTTCCATACTTTTTATTAAGAAGTTATACCTTATTGTTCCCTCCAAATAGATTAGAGAAAGGAAAAGAAAATGTGTGATCTTCAGCAATAGAAAAGAAATATGTACAGTGGCACAAAGAATATTTATATGTAATATTACAGAGGGTAAGTTTTGGATCGTCAATGCATGTTTTCTTAAAGGGAGCATTTGTTTTTCTGTTTCAAGAATTATTTTCATTTATAAACAAACATACAAAAACAGGAAAACTGCAAACCTAACAAAGCAACTGCTAGCCCATAC
>NW_011889373.1:170748-201564 GCF_000151845.1 Pteropus vampyrus
TATTGTACCAAGGTCATTAACCATCCTTTTCTATCTCTGGGTCTTGGGGAAGAGAATTACCTTGTATGAAACATTTATTATGTGCCAGGCCTGGGGAAAGGCACTGTTTACAAATTATCTCAATTAATACTCATAACAAGCTTGAAAGGTAAGTATTAGTGCTCCCATTTCACATATGAGGAAAATGGAGGCTTAGAGAGAGTAGGTAACTAGAAACAGAATGATTTGGTGAAAACAGTTCTGGACTCAAGCCAGACAGCCTTGGTTTCAAAATCCAGGTCCTCCCCTTATTGGTGGTCTTGGGCAAGTTATTGTATTTCTTTTGAGCCTCAGTTTCTTCAACTGTAAAACTGGTATAGTAGGACCTCATCAAAAGTTTATTTTATTAATCAATTGGCATGATGCACAATGAATGCCAGACACAAAGTAAGGGTCCAACAAATGATAACTATTAAAAAGCTCTTAATGACCTAGTTCACATGGAGAGGAAGTAACAGAAAAAGAAATCTGATTTTCTCCTCTTCTCAATGCCAGGACCAGAAATTGGAAAACTTGTATTTTCTTTCCAGTTCATCTGCTATCTAGCCATGAGACTGAGCAATCGGTTAACCAGTACAAGTAGCAGATTCTCTTCAAAAGGAGAATATGGTAAATATATATCTCCTCTTCCAGGTTCCAAGAAAAATGCATACCTATGAAACTATACAAATGTAAAGTGGTGGAATTACTAAACAAGAGAGGGAAAGATATTTGTTTTTTTTCTCTAGGGTTCTCTGACACAGCTAGATTATGATCAAGTCCCATTTAAATATACTCAATTGCTTTTGGAGAATCAAGAGATTATTTGTCTACACAGATTTTCCAGTGTGTAGAAAGACTTGATCAGGGGGTCTGTCGGCAAGTCAATCACGAATGCACACTAGTGTTGCTCAATACTGCTTCTCCCTACCCTTCTCCTTTCAACACTTGGCCACTTCTAGACGACTTGGCTGAGCAGAGTCAATGAGTCTTAAGCATCTACTTCCTCCACCCTTAGTTATCTAGAGCCCCATTCTCACCAATGAACTTTCCCAAGCCTGCTTCTGTATGCAGGTAGGAGAATCAGCTAGTGTGAAACAGCAGAAAAAAGAAATCTGGTATTAAAGAGGATTCTCAATAAGGTAAACTTTCCCAACCACAGCCCAGTCACAGTGTGTCTCTGAGAGCATTTATCACAGTCTGCCTTAGACCACCTGGGCTCCAATTTCAGCTATGTCACTTACAAACTGGGTGGCTTGGCCTACATCTTTTACCTTTCTTTTAAGCCTGGTTCCCTGTCTACAATTTCCCCAGGAAATGGGGATAGTAAGAGCACCTCTACCTTTTGGTAATTAAAAGAAACATTTTGTGTCTATAACAAATGCTGAGAAGTTAGCTCTTACCTTTATTATATTAGAATGCTTGAAGGCAATAACCATGTATTTTTCCTTCTAGTAATTCTCACAGTTCCTGAAATCAGTTCTCATTCCCAGCTGGCAATCAATAAATACTTGGCTCAGATCAAAACTCATACAGCAAACCCTTTCAAATGATTAATCATTAACATTTCTAGTTTGAGAGTTTGTCTAATATACTAGTGATTAAGCCACAGGAAACATCATTGCAGACATCCAAGACCCTACAGGACTCTCTACATGTTTTATAAGCTTCCAAAGATATTCAAACTTTGGTATATTTTCTAGCTTGCTATAAATAGTGGCACTATGCATAGCTATTAATTGAATGTAAGAAACTAAAGTAATAAAGTGCTGCTAACTGGTTTCTTTCACACTGACCTCTGCTGTTCCCTCATATTCCCTCAGAAGAGAGGTTGATCACACACAGACAAGGTCACTGTGCCTCTAACAGAGCATCGCACCTGGAAACTAAAGTACTTGGCCTTAAAGTTTAAACACTCACTCAGCTCCATGGATGGCAAGACCAATGAAGAAGATCACAAAAAGATGGTGTGTGTACCAAAACACTTCAAAGTAAGACCTCCGGATGGTTTTGGTGGAGGAAGTAATAATTAATATGAGGCACAGTGTGATAACAATTCCAGTGATGCCTGCCAATCGAGTCACAGCCACGTACAGGCCTCCTTCAGGGTTCTGTAAAATATAAATACATATATGCATTATCTGTAGGCTCTCAAATGCAGGACTACCTATATATAAAGTGTCCAGTGTGCAGGGCAATAGGTATTTTCATTCTCCCTTTAGATAACCCTAACCATCCCTCACAGAGTGATGAAGACTTGGAATAGATATTTCTCAATTTCAAAAAGTCTTACGTAGTTGAAGTGTCATAGGAAATATGAATTGATATACTGAAATAGTTCTAAGGGAGTATCGAATAAAGGAAATTAGTCTATTATAAGATGTTCTAAAAGGGGCTCGAGATCTTTCTCCCTTTGATTTGGAAATGACCATAGTGCTTAGTTTGCAAGTTCAGGCCATGTCCAACATTTTAGGTTGCATTTCCCCAAAGGAGACTCTGAAATGAAAATTCATGGGCAAGTGATTTAAAAAGGCTGTTCTCCTGAAGAAACTGGTAAGGGAATGGTTGATGGGACAGAAAAAAGAGGAACAAGTCAAGAAAGAGGGCTATCTCAGGCCATCTTATAGACGGTAGCTTTATCCTGATGCTGCAGGGGAACTGTGGAGGGTAAGTTACACCTCAGAGTTTATCCTGACTCAAGCAAAGAAGCTGGGCTTTCACGGCTTGTACCCATCAGTTATTGGCTAATGGCTACCCTGGGAGAAGTAGCTATCCACGCCGTTCCAGATCTCTGATCTGGGCAAAGGGACTCCAATAGCCCCAGGGCGGTCCTCTGAGGAAGACACACTTGTACAGGAAATTGAAAGTGAAAGCATGCAGAAGGGTGGAGGAGCACAGACACTGTCAAAATGATTCAAAGAGATGTGGGCGCAACGTGGCAGTATTGGCTCACTCACCTAGTATGTTCACAATGCCACCCTTATATATCATTGTACAGTGAACAATACAAAAGAGAAATTACCCAAGACATTATAGAGGAAGAATTCCTGTTTTGTTTGATGCTATTTCATTCTGTCCCTAAGTAGACCAGGCAAGTTTTCTCATGTCAGCCTGAGGGTAATTATTTCTGCAGAATTAAGGGATTTTTCTTGCAAAATTTTCTAAACAGAAGGAAACATGTTTGGAATTCGGTGTATAGTAAAGTGATTTGGCCGTCCTCCCAAGCCACGGGCCCATAAATATAACTTGGAGCTTTTCCTTCTGAGTTTAGGAAGCTTCAACAATTGCTGGAAGGAAAGAAGTCCTTGCCTATGGATACCCTCAAATGGCTGCCCCTGGAGGACTGCTGAGTTACTCCCAGCGCACTATGTTTCTCAAGAAATGAAAATTAGCAGACATAGGCCAGCCCTTAGATGTTGTAGGTAAGGACAAAAGCATCACTGACAGTTGTCAGCTGTTGGCTGGTCTGGTACTAAAATCTAGGTTGGAGTGTTCCCTATATCACAAAAACAATTTCGTAGAACGGCAGCGTCGTTGTGTGACTGTTACAGAGTGAGGCAAAACTAAGAACAGTCCAAAATCATGTCTGAACCAAGACAAAAACATGGGTGACTGCTGCTTCTTTACTTATTACAGATTTAGCCCGTGCTATGCCCTTGTGCCTCCTAGAAAAAAATTAAAATACCAAATCCTAGAACCACCCCCAATTCCTGACCATTCCTGATCCAGAGCAAATCTTTGCTTCCTTAAGCCCCTCTCAAATTATCTAACACAAGTCCAAATCTTATAGCAAGCCTCTCTTAACATGCTCTTGAAATGCCCCAGACTTCCTCATGGTATGGGGTTTCTTTTGCTGCAGTAAGTAATTAAACCCAACTTTGTTCAACTAAATGTGTGTTCCTGGCTTTCTTTGACTGTTCGGCCTCATCATGGTGAGCTTGAGTTACTCCAAGCTCCACCCACACACATTCTCACAGGTGAGCTTAACGAACTGGAAAACATCTACTGACTCTCCGTACACGGGATCAGAAGTATGGGACACAGTTTCTCTGTACTCATTTTCTTAGAACCCAGAGACGTGTTCCTCTGATAGTCAACTTTTGTCATTGCTGTTGTTCTGGCTAAGCAAAGTTCTTCATTCACTGAAATCTAGTCCTCAGTTTTAACGATCTAGGAAACATCAAAATCAGCAAATAAGAGGCTTACCTTGATTCTCTCTCGAGCAAAATTGAGGTAAGTTTCACCAGGCTTATCTCCAATGTCAGAGAGTGCTATTGAGTAAGGATCAGAATTGTTGACTCGGGCATTTACACACCACTCCACATTAAATAGATGTGCAATGGTGTGGATCGCTAAAGAGGGCAGAAAAGAGAAACAAAGAGTGAAAGGTGTGCACGATTTTACTGTAAGCTGGTTTGCCTATGATCTCTGACTCTATGAAAAGTTACAAGGAGACACAAGGATGGCCAAGGACACTTATAAACAAGAACTGGGTCTCCAGGACCACAGAGGCAAAGCAATTCTAGTGGGTAGGCTATTCTCTAGTTGTGTGATTGTAGGCAAATCACTTAACCTCTCTGGTCTTGGTTTCCTAGTTTGCTAAATGAAGGTGTTGAACTACATCATCCTGAAGACCCAACCAAGTTCTAAGATTCTACAAAATAACCTTGGTCTCTGAGGATGTTTAGATATGTTCTCATTGTCTCTCTCCACGTGATATATTTGTGCTCAAATAAGAAGACTCTCCTGCAACGCATGCCTTTGGTTGTTCCATTCACCTGACTCTGACATTATTCCAGAGAGAGATGACAAAATTATATTAAACTGATACAAATCGATGGCCATAAGAAGGAAACTCTTTTTTAAAAATTTCATTCTTTATTAACACTTACACAGGACTTACTAGATGCCATAAGTGCTTTATAATCACTTAATCGTTATGAGCCAGTGATGTAGATACTATTATCATTTCATTTTACAGATAAGGAAGCTGAGGCATAGATTGCTTTAAAATATTGCCCAAGGTTAGCAAGCTAGGAAGTTGCAGAGTTAAGAAGCAAATGCAAGCAGTTTGACCCACAAACCCGTGCTCTTAACGGTTATACTATGTTGCTTTCTAACAAGATTTTATCATACATTTCACTTTTGAAACTTTTCATTTACAACAGCTGAGAAAGCCTGCATGATCTACAAGCAAGAGATGAGAAACTCATTTGAGTGCCTGCAATCTAAATCTATTTTACTCAGATTAGGGACAAGACTCTTAAAGGCAGAGTAAAAGTCTATTATGTTCATCACTGTGTATGTATGCATGCCTACTGTCTGGCACATCAACTATATATTAAGTGACTTAATGGAGATTTGATAAGGGTCGCAGACACATTCCTTCTTTCTTTTTTCTCTTTTGAATTGCATTTTTAATTGTATAATTGGCTTACAGCATTACATAAGTTTCAGGTATATCATAAGGATTTGATACTGGTATATATTGCAAAATGATCATACAATAAGTGTAGTTAACATCCATCACCACACATGGTTATAGAATTTGTTTGTTTGTGATGGGAACTTTTAAGATCTACTCTTTAGCAACTTTCAAATATGCAATATAGTATTATTAACTATAGTTGCTATACCAAATACATCCCTTCTTGTGCCAATGCCACCACCACAAATCTACATGTTCAAACAAGTATTTTTTAAATGAATGAATAAAAGCTATCATATGTGGACTAACAAACATTTTTTATATTAAAAAGGGTGAAAAGGGGCAAAGACACAGGAATTTTATCAGAAGAGGCTAAGGATAAAAAAGTATTAGGATATGAGGGAATAAATCCTAATATTGGAATGGCAGAAATAAGGGTGAATATTTTTAAACACAACTCATTAAAAATACAACATATCTAATTGCCACTTAATATGCCTATAAAGGCTGATCTCCTATTTTAAAAGTATCTAAGAAGAGAGGGAGCTTTCTGGTTCCAAGTTTTCTTCACAATCTCAAATATCTTAATAAGCTTACCAGTATGAAGGGCAATCATCCACGCCACCATTTTATGAAAGGTGAGGTTCCTGTCTAGTTGTCTTCGAATTCTTGTTGAGCAGCACTTCGGATTAAAGAGAAAAGAATGAAATAGTACTTGTTAACAAGAAGATTTTTTCTGTGCTAGGCATTAGATACATATGATTTCATTTAATTTTCACAGCCACCCTAAAAACTATACCATTCCATAGATGAGAAAACAGGCTCGAATAGATGTAGTCATCTTCCCAAGGTCGAACAGCCAGTAAGTGGCATAGTTGGCTTAATTAGTATGTTTTATGTTCTCTTACCAGTGACATAAAGTCTCTCTCGGAATCCGTTGCTTAATTGTATAAAATTTGAATTTGTACAGAAAACATATCTAACCACATAATTTCTAGTTCAGATTAATTTATTTAATAAACAGAGGATATAGAAATTAACAAAGGACAAGCCTGCCCTCGAAGATCTAATAGTCTAATGGGGACACAGACAAGTGAACAGCTCTAGGACAAGTGAATAGTTTTAGAATTCTACTCTTCTAGGACATACTCTATGGGGGTAGAAAAAATAGTTCACCTGTCTATGTTGATAGAGATAACATCACAAGGAGAGATCATTAAAAAAAAAATAATAGCACAAATAATAATAGTTAATATTTACAAAGAGCTTATGCAAGGAGCTGCTTTAAGTGTTTCACGTGCATTGACACATTTCATTCTTATATCAATCCTATCAGGGAGGTACCATTATTATTACTGTATAACACATGAGAAAACAAAGGCAGAGAGAGGTTACCTTGCCTTAGGTTGCATAGTTAATAAGTGGCAGAGCTGAGATTTAAACTCAGCCTGTCTGATGTCAAAGATATCAATATTCTGATATTTCATACCTTATATAAATATTTTGACATTAAAAATAGTATTTTGGTCAATATGTTAATTTAACTGCCCTAATGGCATACATAAGAAAATGCGGGTTTGAATCTGGATTCAGGTAATTGCCCAAAGTAGAAAAGAAAAAACAAAACCTAGTTTATGGCTGAATCAGAGCTTTGCCCTCCTGAAAACTGGTCAAATGCTCACTCTGGCTGTTTTGTTCCCGAGACTAGATGTACTGCTATTGAAATTCAGAGAACTTTTAGGAGGCTAGCGTGAAGTGCCAAAAATAAACAAACAAACAAATAAACAAAAAAACTTTAGGTATTATAAATATCTGGGTCTAAGGTATTCAATTTAAATATAAGGGTTTACTTATTTTTAATAAAGTGTTCTGATTTTATAGAAAAATGTAATTGTGTGAAAAACTGTGTTTATTTTACTATTTCTCAGTTAGCTACCTTTAGGGAGGGCAGGCTGTTTGAACCAGGAGAGCAGATTCCTGGACCCGCAGAAATAGCGTGAGGAAGATATTGAGGATTTCAGAAAAAGGAAAAAAAGAATTAACCTTCATTGAGTGCCTCATTTCATGCAATAAGTATTATTGTTCTCATTTTACAGTTAATGAAACTAAAGCTAAATCTCATGTCGGATGGAATCCAGTCTATTCGTCTTTAAAGGTTCATGCCCTTTTCCACCAAACCAAATGTAAAGATATAGTTATTATTATTCTACCTGTCTAAAAACCCAAGACAAGAATTTAAGTGTAAGTATTCTATCTGGAAGGTGATCACAGAAGACAAGGTTAGGGTAAGTAAGACTAGGAAGAGAAGGAAACCAATAAAGGGTATACTATCTTATCAGCTGCCACTGTCATATCATATATCAGTGGGCTCTCTGATCAGGGAACTCTGGGAGACTGTGTAGAACATGCTTTAGAGTTCTCATTTTGTTTTCTTTCCTAAAGAGTTAGGAACCTTGGGTATTCATCCAACAACTTGCATCTATGACTGCCTGAGGGTTGTTCCCAGGGCATCAGCACCCTGGCATTTCAGGCTTGCCCCAGGAGAGGGTTGAAAGAAAATCCTCTGGCAGAGAAAGACTGGGGCTTCCAGAAGGCAGCTGTTCCATGTATTGGAACTGACATTGTGAAGGGAATATGGGTGGAACGCCAACAGCATCAGCTATCACTGAGCTCAGCAGTGACTCAGGATCTCAAAACAAGGGTTTCCTGTTTGAAATCACTTATTTTATATTTATGTTGGTGAAAAATCGACTGTCCTTGTTTTCTTATATAGCCTTGTTATCTTTTGTGTTTGTTCAAGTTCTGTGCTTTGTTTTACTACTCTGGATTCTTTACAATTTAAAGGAAATATCTTTTTCCTGTTTCCCAATCGTTTCTTAGAGTCCTTGTGGTAGGCAGAATTCTAAGATGATTCTCAATGACCTGATATAATCTTTTTTTCCTTAAGTGTGGGTGGGGACCTGACTTATGAATATGATAGGATGCCACTCCTGTGATTTTGTTACATTATATGGCAAAAGGGACTTTGCAGAAGTAATTAAAGTCCCAAATTAACCTTAAGAGAGAGACAGATTATCTGGATAAACCTGACCCAATCAAATAAGTCCTTTAAATCAGGGTCTAGAAGTCAGAGATTCAAGGCATGAGAACTATTTGATGCACTGTTGTTGGGCTGAAGATGTAGGAGGCTGTTACAACCAAGGGCTTGGCGCCCAACACACATAGAAGCCAATACTATGGCATTGGCTTCTGAGAAAAGAAAAGGCTCTTATCTGAGAGTTGACTGGCAAGAAGACAAGAGGCAAGGCTCAAATCTGCTTCCCAATCCCGAGTTTGGGGGCAGGATTTTAAGAGATTTCAGCACCGAATCTTCCTAGACATTGGACCCTTTGTGTCTGAAAGATTTCTGGCGCTCAGTTTCCAGTCATGTCCTGGTCCTTTAGTTCCATCAGTGGGGTGGGTGGGGAGTATTTAAGGGTTCACAAGTGTTACTCATGAATGGTGTAAACTTTAGTTCTGGGTCTTGTTAATAAAGCATAGGACCAGTTTGAGCTGATTCTGCAGTTACAAGGCCACATGACAAGCACTACAGGGATATCTAGGATCTGAGAGTGGCCCTTGGATGATCATCAGCAAGGAGACAGGGACCTCAGTCCTACAACTACAAGGAACTGAATTTTGCTAAGAGGAATGAACTTGGAAGATTTTTACCCAGAGTTTCCATATGAGAATTCAGCCCAGCTGACACCTTGATTCCAGCCTTGTGATACCCTGAGCAGAGAACCCAACCACAGGATGCTGGACTTCTGACCTACAGAACTGTTTGCTAAAAAATTGGGGTTGTTTTAAGCCACTGTGTTTGTGGAAATTTATTACACAGCAATAGATAATTAATACAGTCCTTATTGGAGTGATGGAACACGATTGGAAATTAGTAGGGTCAGAAAGCAGCACTGAATTACATTTCAGACAGCAAGTTTTGCCATGAAATAAATATACCTGTGTTGTATTACAGCCCTACCACATAGCTTTGTGACATTGAACAATGTACTCAATTTCATTTCCTCACTTACATATTTATCATAGTTATTCTCACTTAGGTCTTTTTCATAGATTCACTGAGAGGTATTTAATAAATATTTTTATTTTTAATATCATTACTTAACTTTTCATTTAGTATGGCTTGGATCCCCAGCTAGAAGGTAAGCTTCCTGTATGCAGAGCAATATGTCATGTACTTTCTAAAATCTTTTCATAATTACTTAAATGAATTAAATTTTCACTGTCCTGGAATCTAAGATGATTATTCTAAACCTAAAGAGATATATTTACCCACATATTTATACTTGCCACACAGTTTTCTTTTCTACTTCCTGACAAATCATTCTGAAACTCTTGGGGAAGAAAGATATACTGGCTTCTCCATCCTGAATTTGAAGAAAAGGAATGTAGTTTTGTCTTGGTCTGTACATTGTCTACATAGTTCTGTCCTTATCATCAACATGGATTATCAAAAATATCAAATAGATTTCAATGCCCCTTAACAGCCAGAGCAACAGAACCTTAGAGAAAAATAAAGCGAATGCCAGAACAATGGAGAGATGTGCTTGGGAAATGCAAGGTCCATTCAGTAATACTCTGATCTTAATAGGTAATTTTTTTAAAGCTAGTTAATGTGAAACAAATACATTTTATTAAAAGGAAAAAAAAAAATAGAGGCTATTAGTCACCAATGGGCCAGTGAAATGGATCAATCTCTAATTTTTCCCAGCTACCATCCACAGCGTGGTCGAGTTTGACAAAAAAAAAAATCCAAAGAGAAGCCAGATGTCATGCTTATATGGGGTTTCCAGATACAATTTCTTTACCATTTCTTGAAAAGGGGGCAAGACAGACAGTTGGTGGGTGAGAAGACAGACAGTTGGTGAGTGACAGTTGCTGCCTGTGACTGTCCAGGGCTTTTTTGTTCCTCTCCACCACACAGGTATAATTTTTATGCTTTTGAGTCACTTCTGAATTATTGCCAGCCGCCTATAAATTACCAAAGCTGCCATCATGCCCCATATCTTCCTCACTGAACCACCTCTTAGCTTTTGGCCTTTGCCTCCTAAATGGAAGTTTCTGTGTTACTGTCAACTAGAGCTTTGCCCGATCTCAATAAACTAACATTCAGCTGGAAGGGAGATTACTGAGTCATCTCAGCAAATTTCTATGCTCTATGCAAACTACAAGAAAAAAAAAATTCGAAAAATTGAGAAATGGACCTAAAAAGAAGTACACATTTAATGGGGTATAACATGAGTTTCTGTAACATGAGTTAGTTACAGAAAATTAAAAATTCTATTTTAGGTACCCCTGGTCTCACCACACACACCTTGAATAAATCTGAATAAGATACTCATGTGCAATTTGGGAGAAAATGCAAAAGCCAGCCTTGAAGCTAACAAAACTCAGGGGAAGAACCTGACAGTATTGTCCAAACCTGGCGGCAGTAGAATGTGATAAATATGAAGAACACTACTTTATTTGTACAGCACTGTTTACAATTTTCAAATTATGTGTTTATTCTTTATCTCCTTCATAAAACTTTAAGCTCCTTGAGCTCGTAGCCCATCTATGTTTTATCCTTTTTTTGTTAATGCAGACAGTACTCGGTCTTCCTAGGTGGTCTCCCAGCCAAGTACTAACCAGGCCTGATCCTGCTTAGCTTTCGAGATCAGAAAAGATCGGGCACGTTCAGGGTGGTATGGCCGTAGACTATGTTTTATTCTTTACTCATCATGTTTCCCCAGTGCTTAGCACATATCTGGCACTCATTAAATATTTGTTGACCTCACTAGTTGACAGGCTTAATCAACTAATATACTTTTAGAAGGTCATATTCATTCTTACATTTGCATTTTCCCACCTTTTTCTTTTCAGCTAAAAAGAAAACAAAAGAACTATGAGACAGGAAGTCCAAGAGACTTGCCCTAGACCACATGGTTAGAGAAAGAACCACACTGAGGGTTTCTGACTCTGACTATATAAGGTTACGAATAGGAGCTCATTCTCTCACCTTCCTATATCTTTCTGATTTTAAGACTAGGACTTCCATCCAGTTAGAACTTAGCTTCTGCATGGCAAGTTGGGGTTATGCTGAGCCCCATCCTTCCACATGTCCCTCAACAAAGTAGGCTGAGTCTTTACCCCAGTCTTTCTGGGCTGAGTCAAACCTGCAGCTTTCTTTCTCCAGGTAACCAGAAGGATTATAAAGCAAAGTCTAAATGATTAAAACCACTAGAAACTGAATGAAAGTCCTGTGACTGTTTAATTTGCATAGTGTCTTACTAACCAGTCCTTGAAATTACAACATCCTTGCCAATTCTAGCCTAGGCTATTTAGCATGCTCAAACATTCATCTATGTGATGGATTTTCTAAGATCATAACAGCACAACAGTATAGTTTTATGTTTAGGTCACAGTAGGAACGTGAATGGACTCTGGGGGTACAATGACCTGAGTTTGAATCCCAACACTCTCATTTAATTTCATCTTCACCTCACTGGATTTATGTGCAGATTTCATGAGGTGAGGTCTATGAAGACTCAATAAGTGGTAGCTATTATGATTTTCAACATTAGTCACAACACACTCATTTTAAACCCAATCAGGAAATAAATTTCATTTGCAAAGTTCTAATTTTAAAAATGTATATTCTTTTACAAATAGGTCTCTCTGGTCACAAAGCTGAGCTTCTCTGCAATTTGAATAGCAGCCTCATTTCATCCCTGTCTTTAGAGACCTTCATGAGGATTTTCCCTCCTGGATCACAGGAAGCCTAAAAGTGGCCATTGCAACATGCACTGATCACGGGGCATGGTAGCTCAACGGCAGTGCAATTTGGGCCTGTGGAGTAACAAGGATTTCCTAACAGGCCATCCTAGTGAAAACATTGCCTGTTTCTCAGGGCTTACTTCCTCTAAATACACAGTATTCGAACAGGGGGCAGGAGAAGAATAAAAATTAATCATGTTTCCTTAAAAACGAAAGGCTACAGTACATGGGCTTCATTTAGCAAATGTTTACTGGGTACCTACAGTATACCAGACATTGTACTTTACAAGTGGCTCATCAGTAAAACTTTCAAGCAAATGAAATTTATCTTCTGTGGTTTCCTAGGTTGAGAAGATTATTTGGAAATACTTGTAATCATTGTCTACTGTTAGTTGTAGCCTGCTGATCTTGTATCAGTAAATCAAGTGTTGTATAGTTCTTAAATAAAAAAAATTTCCACTTAGGATCAATGTGAATTTAGTATGACTAGAAAAAATAAGGCAGAGTTCAAGACGAGTTCTACTTGTTATTGACAGTTTAGACAACTTTTCTTCCCCCAAATATTCTGTGATCACCAAATTAGGCATTAACTCCTCAGCTATATATTTGAGGTCCCAGTTTACTAGCCAATCTCCAGCTTCCTCTCCAGCCTTACCCCAGACATCTGCCCTTTACAATCCCTACATTGCCATCAAAATAGATTGCTTGCTGCTCTCCTCTAGGAATGATCTCTACTTAATAGGTAATTTTCTTAAAAAGCTAGTTAATATGAAAATCATACATTTTACTAAAAAAGAAAACAGAAGCTACTAGTTACTAATGAGTCAGTGGAATGGGTCTCACCAGGGCATCCATCCCTAACTTTGTTAGAGCTACCCTCTTTGATGTGGTCAGGAATGGCAAAAAAGTCCAAAGAGAAGCCAAAAGTCATACTTATTCAGGCTTTCAAGAATACAATTTCCTCACCATTTCCTATGCTTTTGCCTACACTATTTTCTTCAAGTACAATGTCTTTCTCTCTCATTTATATCTCCTAGAGGCTTATTTTATCTTTTTACGCCCATATCCAATGCCATCTCTCCAAGAAGTCTTTCTTCATCCCCCTGCCCCATCTCATTTCCTCTGCCTTCTATTCCCTGTAGCTCCTTATTTGTACCATTTTATGAAACCCATTTATTTGAGTATGTGTCTAGATTGTAAGTTCCCTTTTTCTCATCTTTGTATAATAATATCAATAAGAAATTTATATATTACTTAATAGGTTACAGAAGTTCTTCCTACATAATCTTTTTTTTTTCTTCTAGCATAATACATTCAGGGGATCACAAAATTGTTGAAATGAGGGCGAAAGGAGCCCTGGGCATTTAGAAAACTCTGAATTACTCAATTGCATGGACCCAACACCTCTTAATCACATTCACTACAGTGTGACTCATTGTCCACTGGTTCCATCTGCTTGGGATATTATCCACAGAAGGTATTTTCTCTGACTTAAAATTTTTGAAAAACATGGCACTGTAAGATTAATTCCCAAATTTCACATCAGCCTCATAAAACCCTGTTCATTTACACACACACACACACACACACACACACACACACACACATAATATTATATATGTATGTGTATGTAATGCACATGTGTTTTATTGCTATTATTGAGGTATAGGTTGATTCATTGTTGTCATTTTAATATCTGTTCAAGGTTAAATGGTTGACCCAAGGAGTTCCATCAACAAATAATATAGAAATAAATTACAGAATCAGGCATGGCTTGGCTCATGAATATTCTACAGAGGCTGAAATCCTCATAAATCACCAATTTGCTTTTCCCAAGAAAGGGCATTTAGCCTTTGAAAGTTCGAAGAAGTCAAACGTTCTAAATGTTTGCTCTTACCGCACTGGAACCCCTGAGGAAGGAGAGCAGATTTCGACAGACCGGCAGCAGAATCAGCATACAGTTGAAATTCAGGCAGGCTGCAGGGGCCCTGGCCAATGCCAGTGCTGACTAGAAGAGGCAGGAGAGGGAGCAGATGACAGCCTGTGAGCACAGAACACCTCCCCTTCCCTAATTCCCTAAGGTTCTCAGCATGAGGCCCACACACCAGAGATATCAAGTAATCTGGAAAGGAAGGTCCTTTTGAGCTAAGAGTTTACCTTTAGGGTCTGCTGGGACCCTTCGTTTTGATCCGGCCCTTACCCCCACCCAAACATTTTATTATGAAAATTTTCAAACATAAAGAGAATTTGAAATCATTTCACAATGAATACCTGTTTACCCATCTCCTGGATTCCATCTTCTACATTTCACTATGCTTACTTTATCACGTATCTATCTATCCACCCATTCCTCCATCAACACATCTTATTTTTGATGCATTTCAAAGTAAATTGCAGACATCAGTTCACTTCCTCCTAAATACTTAAGCATGCATATCGTTAACTAGAGTTCAGTATAGAAATGGGTTTTTTTTAAGGAGCTTTGCTTAGCACTTAGACTTATCTCAATAATAACTTAAGCTGGTATGATATAATGCTTTGGTGTTATAATTGTCCTTTGAAATACCTAAAGAAGTTGCATGTTTTCGTGGGGGAAGAGACATCATCCTTATTAGCGTCAACCTGAATGAGTTAACAACAACCATAATAAATGTAGTAAAATGATATAACTATTTATACGTATGATTTATAATACATATTATAATTAGTATTGTTAAGTAATGAATTCATGGTTTCAGGATGATGTAGCAAATGATATGTTCTGAGGGTAGCTGTAATTGTAATTATTTTCATCTATGATGAAGAAGAGACCTGGCAGTTCAATGAAACAGAATACTAATGGATCCAGGAAATGTTGGGGGCCTTCGCTCTGCTGGCTTAGTCAACAAATATGACTCTTGGGCAAGTTCCTCAAATGCTCCATATGTAGGAAGAGGCTTATTTCCTGAAGATAGTTTCATAACATGTCATTAGGAGCAGGGTTCTCCATGCATAAAAACGGTAGGAATCAGATAATTTAGAGAACATGAAAAGTCTCATTTTGTCCCACCTGTGTCACCCTTGGATTGATCTTTTCAACCTCGCCTTTCATTACAGAGCCAGTATTAGATTTCTCCTCTAAGCTAAACACGTATCCAGTTGTTTTTGGGAGGGGAGGGATGCTTCTGGGACCTTCTGCCACACTTTTGTTTGTCCCATACTGGAAGGTCTAAAGACTCTTGCTGAGGGGGTTGCAATGGAGGGAGTGAGGTTGATGGTACTGTTTGGGTTGGTCAGAATATTTACTGAAAATATCAAAAGGAATATAAACAAGAATCTTTGATTTAAAATGTGAACCAGTCAATATTGCATGAGATGAAACTTATACTTACCCCAAGAAGCTTTCGAGTGTAAAAGTACTTATCTTGAAGATCATAAACCTGGTAGTACCAGACAAAGAGGAAGACGTTCAACCCCAGCCATACCAGCTGCACAAACAGAAACAGTTGCGTGAAGTTTTCACATTTTAATAGGTGGATTTCACACAAGATTGGCATCAGACCAGGGTTAGGAATTCTTGAAGTCCAGCCTTTGACACAACTTTACACAAAGCTGGATATAACCATTTTAGAGCCAGCTCTCTCTTACTTCAGTGTCACCATACTTCTCTGATTTAACCTTTCCATCCCATTTTGTTCCCCATAACTGTTTTACTACTTGACCAGTATGCCAAGTTATCAGTCGATCTCCCCTCCATTCTTTCTCCTCCTCTTTTCTTCTTAACCTTAGATAGATAGATAATAGCAGGTGACTCTTCTTAAAAAGAGAAGGGAAAAAGAATATGTTGCTCTGTAGTTCCCTGCACCAGCATGACACTTGTTCTACTCTCACAGGTACTGATTACCTCCTTTCATCACATAGCATCCCACCCCAGCTAGTGGGAGTCTCAGCAGCTAAAATGTCAAATCTTTAATTCTATTTGGTAAGTTTTGCTTAACTTTTGAAGGAGAGGATATTGAGCACGAATGAGGGAGTGAGGGGCATGGACTTTTTAAAAAGAGACACCCTTCTAGATTGTGACTGCTTATTTCATCCGAAGCACTGACCGCATCAAGTGGTGACACTGCTCAGTCCTCTACCTTCAGCTCCACAGTAATTTTTTTCTTAACTGTGCTTTGAAACTACTAAATGTCCATGGAGACCTGAGAACAGTCTCTCTTTTAAAAGACAATACTAAAACAACTTCTCTATTTCCTAATCCTGTCATTCTTACTCTTGCTTTTCAAGCTGTGCTTTCATTTTTAAATGAGTATGTGAGTATATAATTTAGATTTCATTTCCTGGGGAAAATTATGGTAGAATCTAAAAATATAATTTGAACTTTTTTCTATAGGAGCAATCTGTTTTTAAAATGGTGATAAGAAATCAAGGTAACGGTTCTGAGTCCTCAGAAGAAATCTATATTGCATTAGAATGTTGGTTTGGCTTTTTTAAATGACAAAATATTTGTTATTTTAATTATATTTGTGCCACTAATTTCTCTCTACCTTAAAAACTCAAAGACTCGATATTTACATTGTGATAAATTCTTTCAAAAGTTTCATTTATAAGAGTTCTTTTTAACAGCTTTCATTGGATATTTGGAAAGGATAGTTATAAATCACATTTCTATCTTCCCAATTGTCCATGATTGCTTTGTTGAGACCACCATCGTAAAATAACAGTTGATTTTTGTTATGTGAAAAACTAAAGAAAATAACGTGTCTATTCGAAAATTAGCTATATCTTTACTTACAAAAATTGTTTCTCAAGATAGATTATATTGATTTATATATATAATCATATATAACATATATCATATATACGTTGTATATATGAATCTAGATATCTAATTTCAATTCCTTTCCCTCGAATTTTTATAAACCTTATAAATAACTCAATTTATATCAGAGAGAAGAAGGTATTTTTCAAAAAGAAACACAGTTAATAACTTTAATTATTTTTGGCGTAATTACTGAAATAAAGGCCAACTTTCCACATATGAGTCAGGCTTGTACTTGTTACTTGGAAAATAGTATAAAATTTCAATTTCCCGTTTTTGAAGTAGTATAAACACATAAAAAGTAGAAATTTGCCTTGGAGTAAACATTAATAAACAACTCAGACTCATATCATTATCACGAAATATCTTCTACTCCCTCTGTGAAATGCTGGCTAATTTAGTACTCCTAAAAACTCAAGAAATGAACTAGGTGAAGTGACCCCCAGTTATAATCTTTTCAATAATAAATTTGTTAGAATGGACTCAGTCTGCTTATAAATGAATGTATTTTCACACAGTAAATCAGTTTCAACACAATTTCTCAAAGAAACAAAAACAAACAAACAAACAAACAAATACAAAAGTTTTGTTCTATTTTAGTTTCCAAGAGAACCCAGACAAGTCAGAGAATTCATAATATATCTTATTGGTACTTACAATGACAAAGATGGAGAGCCCCTCATTCACAGCCCAGTTCCCCATGGTGGCAGAGGTTCAATGCCTTGCGTCTGTCTGTCTTTCTTCTCTGCTATGCTTCTTCTTCTCATGAGGAAATGAAAACAGCGCCTTGGGGCAATCTGTGTCCTTTTCAACTATCAGAAATTAGCTAATCATTGGTCAACTGAAAGGCTTGTTTTCATAAAAAATTTTGATCTTTAAACCACAAAAAGCTAGAGAAAAGGGGTCTGTGTAATGAGCCAATCAAATCTAAACATAGTGAGAAATGAATGAAACTAAATTCTACAACTGAGAGAGAAATAACAGTGTAATTCATGAGATGTATTTTATACAGCGAATTAACTTTTTGACTAATAAGTTATCAACTAGAAATTTTTAAAAAATCACCCAACTTGCCATGACTTTGTGCTGGGTGAAAAATATTAAATAGGTGTGGTATCTTTTAAAAGCTGAAGCAGCATTTTCAGTCTTATTGAGAAAAATAATAACAATAGTGATGGTTGATATTTTAGAATGCTTACATTGTGCCAATTTTCTAAGATATGTATGTATGTGTGTACATACACACATATATATGCACACACATATACGTAAATATGAGTTGATACATATGTGTATATTACATACAAAGACACACATATATAAATTCAGTATGCATAATTCATTTGATTTTAACAGTTCAACCTGTATAATATAGGTTCTATTATTATGATTACATTTACAGATGAGGAAACTGAAGCCCAGAGCAGCTAAGTTATTTGGCCAAGGTCACACAGTTAGGAAATAGTGGAGCTGGGATTCAAAACCCAAGCAATTTGGCTATACTTTTAACCATGATACAAGGAAAAAAAAAAGCCTGACTATGCCAACCTCATCCAAAATCACTCCAAATACACTATAGGAAATGAAAATATAACAAATACACTAACACGTTGAGATGACTATAGTGTTCCCAGGCAGACATTTCATCCTATAGGCTAGATATATAAACAGAGTCAGAACAAAGGTAGGTCAGATGTGGTAGATGCCAAAAGCCAGATTTTGCATTTTTTTTTGTCTGACTATTACCCAGTCTTCAGGACATGAAAGGGATAAGAGGGCAGGATGGCAACTCCACTATGAGATCAAAGTTGACTAATTGTACATGGGTTACTTATTAGAGAGGTAAAAGAAGAAATTGGAGGAACAAAAGGGAATGAGAGAAGAAAAAAGAAAAGGAGAGGCATGAACTCTTTTGGTTGTTGTCTACTTGAGATAGCCTCCAGAATTATGACAATTAGTAAAATAAAATAACATTTTTTTTTCTTTTTAGTATCTAAAGAAAGATATTCAACTGTGACCTTCTCCATTTCTATCAGATCATATGTAACCCACGTAAAGGGCCATTAACTTCATGGTTCCATTTCACGCAGAGATGAATTCAAAGAAACAGACAATCAAAACATGTGCCAGGTATTTGCTTCTCTGCTCTTGGATCTATTCCTCACCCTTTACTTTTTCTGCTCTGTTTTAGAGAGAATTGTATTTGCCAGGCTCCTTGGCCCTCTGGTTTCTTGTATGTTCAGTCAAGTTGGAGGATGAGAAGCAGGAGAGAAGCCACAGTGTTTCTTCCACTGGCTTTCTGCTTCAAGTGGCATCTCTGAAGTGACTGCATTTTCACTGAGGCATCAGCTCTCACCAGTCAGCCTTTACCTCTGTGGCATGAGCTCCTGCTGGCCATCATCACTGTAGTTCTAGCTCCTACCAGATGGTCCTGGCTTCTGGGATTGAGTTACACTACCTCCTCCCAGTCTTCATCCACCTCCAAGTGTTATAACCACTTCCTGTAGTTGTTAATATTTATGCTGCTTCTATATCCATGTTGGAATTTTCCACTTTCACATCATCCATGGAACAAATTCCTAGTATGAAATTCCCTCTGTCAAAATATGGTGGTTTCTGTTTTTCTGACTGCACTTTACCAGATATAAAAAGTAATTCAGACCTGTACTCACTTTCTCATGCAATTCCCTAAGCAAGGCATATATGTCTAATGAGGAATAAAACACCTTAAAAACCTGCTCTCCTTATCTAGGATACTCTCAAACTCTTCCATAGGGATGACTGCTGCTCCATTGAACTCTTTGAAATTTAAAGTCTTCACTTCTCTACTTCTCCCCCATCTTCTCTTTCTCAGATTATTGATCCATCTTCCCTTATCCTATCTAGATCTTTGAATTTCTTCCACATTTGTCATATACTTCTTGATGCCTATGCTTTGCTGGAGAAGCAATGGGAAGGGGACCATGCATATTCATACACTAGGAAATAATGTTTCTTGTTTCACATGAATCTATTTCTTGAACATTTTCCAACTCCCTTCCCCTCCCTCCACAATTTGAGAAGAAAATTAAAAAAAGAAAGAATAATAAAAAAAAGAATAAAAAAAGAATATTTTCCATTAGTAATCAAACATTCCCTCCTATTGCTTTTTTTCTCCTTTATAAAAGTAATCACAAGGTTGTAAGTAGAGATTTCTTGAGAGCATTAAGAACCTCAGTTTCATAGCTGGAGGAAAAGAGATCAGTTGCAATGAAAATTAAATCTTCTTTTATGGAAAGTAACTTCCCTTTTGAGAAAACTGTTCTAGTAAATTGCAATGTGCACTGGTCTTGGAAAGACAGACAGAGAGTTTGATAAAAGAGCAACAGGTATTGGTTGACTGGACATGGAGAGTGAAGAAAATTGAACCTCTATGCATTAGCTAACAGTTTATCTCCCCAGCTACTTTGGTTTCCATTGTCTTCTAAGTGGTTAGTGTCAAGCTACACTGTGGTGAATGTAAGAAAGTACTCACTTCTTCCAGATGGCAATAAAGACCCACACCCCTGGGCTTGTGATTAAAATCCTAAACACATCTGGCTAAGAAAAAAAGAAAGAGGCAGATCTAAGTTTTCAGGAAACCCCCAACTTTGCATTCTAAGCATAATTCCTTGATTTCTTAAACTAAAAAAATTAGGTTTCTAATTTATTCCAAGCAGGGTGTGTGAAATTGCTGAAGAAAAGAAGGTGTGTTATTACACCAAGATTCTTAATGAGACTTGTTCCTGGTGACGATGAAAAATGGATTTCTGTTTCTTTCGTCTCTGCTCTACATGCTGTTCTTTCCAGAACTGCCATGCTGCCGCTCTATATGCTTCTGAGTCATTTGGCTCCACTTTCCTTGCCTAAGGATGACCAGTGAAAGGACTTCATCCCCCTGGATACAGTAATTGTCCCAGGGGTGGGCACTTGACCCAAACAAGGCCAATTAGAATTATTTGCATGAGGAGGGAGTTGTTAGGGACGCTTGTCAATGATGTATGCTTGCTGCTGCCATAGATCATCTCTATTACCTTGGCTAAGAAGCTGCATAAGAATTATGCCAACAAAAAACAAATCCAATCAGTAGCTGGGGAAAGATGGAAAGGCGTGGAGACAAATATGAAGACAATGTTTGAATTCTCAGGTCTGATCTGCCTGAGACACTTGGACATATCAGTTATTCTTACAGATTGGGTTTTCTGGAAAGCAGACTCTGAGACGGCGATTAGTGTTCAGGAGTTTTATTAGAGGATGCCTTTGGAGGAAAACAGCTATGAAATGGAAAGATAAGAAAGCAGTAGTGGGCAGAAGGAGAAGTTGAATTATCATGTGGTCACAGTAAAGCCTCAGCAATCCTATGGGGAGATATAAAGCTGGGCCGACTGAATGATCTTGAGCAAGACAGCTCTCTTCACTGAGACAATCCCTATAGGTGCTGACAACAGAGGAATAAGTCCTTCATTCTTGAAATTCAACCTGGTCGCCACATTATAGTATCCAACTCAGTTACATGAGCCATAAATTCCCACCACTACCACTTCCTGCTTTAAAAAAAAAAGAAACAGTTGGCTTTTTACCACTTATACCTAGAAGGGTTCCTACTATAGCGTGGTGTAATGAAATCCACTTTTATTCCAGAACCACAGTCTCCAAGGTTAGTGAAAGTTGAATAAGGCTGCTGGAAGGGATCCAGTTGTTCTATCTCCTGTTCCAAGGAGAAAATAACAAAATAAAAGAAGAGACATTCAGGAAGGAAGGGGCAATTTACTGATGTAAATGACTAAAGGCATTAAGAACATGGTTTTAACTGGTATTTCATTTAATGGAAAGTAAATATCTCTGGTGAAGATTTAAAATTTAACTCTTTATGTTAAATATGATTTGAATGTATTAATTCATCAGAATAAGGAAGCAAATGAGGAAAACTTACATATTTTCTCTCACTAATCATTGATTTGAATTTAAAACTTTCCAATAAGCCTCCTGTGTAAATTGCCTATTTTTTTTCCAGAAAAATATCTCTTTGTACAGGCTCATTTTAGTCTTAACAACTAATATTTGTAAAGCTAGACTGTGGTAAAAATATGCCAAGTGCCTTATGTGCTTTATCTCATTTATTTTTCACAATCACTCTATAAAGTATGTAAAATTATCGTATCCATTTGTAGTAGAATGACTATTGGCCCCCCAAAGATGTCCAGGTACATATCCCCAGAAATTGAATATGTTAACTTACATGGTTCAAAGGACTTTGCATGTGTGATTAAGTTAAAGATTCTGAGATGAGGAGATTATCATAGATTATTCAGGGTGGGCCCAGTGTAAATCATAAGGGTCCTTATTAGAGGGAGGAAGGGTGCTTGGAGGACTAAAGAGAGAGTGTGAGGAATGAAGCAGACATTAGAGAGGTGAGTGGATGTTATGCTGCTGACTTTGATGATAGAGTAGGAAGCCAGGAGCCAAGGAATGCAGCTCTAGAATCTGTAAAAGGCAAGGAAATAGATTCTCCTCTAGAGCCTCCAGAAGGAATGCAGACCTGCTGACACCTTGATTTTAGCCCAGTGAAACTGATTCCAGAACTCTGATGTCCAAAACTGTAAAAAAATAAATTTGTGCTGTTTTAAGCCAGTTAGGTTGTGGTAATATGTTACAGCAGCAATAGGAAACTCACGCACCATTTTATGGATGAGAAATAAGAGCTCCAGGGAGATAAAGTAGCTTGCCTAGTCGCTTGGCTATTTGATGCCACCGTTGAGATTTGAATCTGGGCAGTCTCATGTATCATTGCTTATTTGATCCACCAGAACCATCTTGTAAAGCTAGAACTTTATTGTAAATAATAAAATTATTTCACGAGCATCAGCTGCTGTACCAAGTCCCCTGGATTGAAGTTGAATTCTGCTATCCTGCTCTTGGTTTGCAACACATAACATAACTCTTCCCCACAGGCTCAGAAGAGCCTTTGATTTCCAGTCTCCTTCTGACAGCCTAGATATCACTAACAGTTTCTTGCAGTAAACACATGCATGTAGAACCAGCTTAGCCCAAGAAGCCTGAAGAAGTTTGTTGAGCGACAAGTATTAGGTGCCTATAACAACCAGTTTCTCCATATTTTGCCTGGACCTGAAGGAAAAAAAGCTCTGTATCTTCTCCACCACTTTTCTTAGCCCCAGGATCTATCTGAACTCTCATAGTCCCACCTCAGGCAGTTAGCAAAGGCTCATCCTTGTGAATATGTTAACAGGTAACTTAAGTGTTAGCCAGGTGAGAGATTCAAGTGTCAACTCTTCTAGGAATGTTGGCATTGTAATAAGATTCTCTCCAAGAGAAAAGTCATATTCATTTCACATGACCCTGAGGTCTAGCTCCCTGAATACTTTCGGCAAATAATGTTTGGCTTAACAAAATAGGGTCTGACTACTTGTTAGTGAGAAAGTGAAGATGTTTTATGTAAATGAATGTAGTGCATGCAAAATATGTTAACATACATAACCACAGGGCAATTATAAAAATTAGGAAATATAACATGGATACCATATTAATACCTAACCTACAGTTCACATTCAGAGTTTACCAACTATCCTTATAATGTTCTTTTTTGTGATTTTTTTCTCCACTCCAAGAACCAATCTAAAATCATGTGTGGAATCCAGTTGTTATCTATCTCTGGTTTCCTTTCATCTTGGCCAGTTCTTCAGCTTTTCTTTCATGACCGTCATGTCTGAAGAATATAAACTGGTTATTTTGTATAATGTCCCTCATTTGGGGTATGCGTGATATTTGTTCGTGACTAGGATTCAGGTTATGCATTTTTGGCAGGAATATCCTAGAAGTGATGTGTGTCATTCTTATTGCATTATATTAGGAGGTACATGATGTTGATTTGTCACTGGTGATGGTTTTGCTTTTTAGAAAATACACACAGAAGTGTTTAAGAGTAAATGAAAAGCAACTTATTCTCAAATGGTTCAAAAATAATATGGAGAGAGAACGATAATGTAAATGTGACAAAACGTTAATAGTTGATAAATATGGGTGAATAGCACACTGGATTTCTTTGTACTATTCTAGTAACTCTTCTGCATGCTTGAAATTATTTTAAAATTATAAGTTTTTAAAAATCTGACATATTAGAAGCTGTCTTCAATGTGTACAGATTGCTGTGGGAGTTGGGGGCAAAATTAGTTTTAGGGAGATGTTGCTCTTTTGTTAGGGAAGACACTTTGATGTGCTTTTTGGTAATTTAAAGTCACTGCCTGGTCTAGAGGTTAGAGGTTGAGTTGGATAAAATCTAAACTGCTTAGTACAATAAAATGAAATGATGATGTTCTTGGGTGGAGAAACTTATAGTGTTACCTGATTTGAGGCTCATACTGGAGATTGTAGAACAGAATGTCATGGTGGATAGAGTGGATTTCACAGAGATGAGGAACAGGCTCCAGAATAGCACAGACTGTCTGGCTCAAGAGAAGTCATGGCCAATAAGGAACTTTCCTGTTCATGGTGATTGATGATCTTAGAAAACAGGAATATACAATAATGTTTGCTGGTTTTCTCTTTCTTATATTGTAATTCCTTTGTGTTGTTTGTATGTCTTCACTAAAACTGATTAACCAAGACAACACAGCATCAACCTTGAATTATAGTCGTCTTGGGAGATAAGGCAGAGCTAGCCATGGAGTGAAATAGACTAGGAGCTGAGGCAGCAAGAAGTAATGATATGATCAGAGGTGACCCAGGGGAACAGCAAGAGAGAACCAGGAGGATATCAACAGTCTGAAAATCCCTGGAAATATTTGGGAAGAGATACTGGACTTCTAGACATTTCCTGGGGTTTGAATTATAGTGATTTGGATATTAAAGGGAAGAAAACTGCAGAACCCTGGAGAACTTGATTACATACAGGAAAGTAGAGTTCATTTGCCACAAATGGATCACATATGATAAGTGATTTTTTTTTAAATATATGTTTCAATGGTTTATTCAGGTCCAAAGGAGAAGGTTGGTTGCCTACCTTTTACTGTAACAATCAATAGGCGAATAATGATTTAGCAAGGCAAGGTCATCCATTGCAGATAAGGTGGAGAAAGAATAAGAATTTTCCTAAGTGTGTACTTTTAAACTTTGCTAATTTAGGGGCCATGTACAAAAATTAAAAGAGATAATATTCATTTTAATGTAGTGACATGATTAATTTGCAGTCATTTATGAGATTTACTGAACTGCTTTCTTAAGACTGAGATCTCAGTAATTAAAGAAGTCCAAGAAACCAACAAGGGTTCAAATGAATCATAAGGTTTTATTTTCTCACTGATGTGAAAAGACAGCTGCACACACTGAACTTGAAACCACAGGCTAAAAATGTGAATATTGCTGTCAGTTCAAGGCAATGAAGATATTCAGACTCAGTCTAGACTTTTATATAATTCAGAGACCACATTCTTTCCCCTTACTAAATTTCTGTGGGATCAATGGATTAACAATTTGGAACAAAGGCAAACTCTTTGGTGGAAATGAAACCACAATTAAAAAAAAATTGGTGACTATGAAAGACATTTAAAATTTCTTCAAGTCCCTTTGAAATTTAAATATCTATAACTATACATGTATAATTGGATAAGTATCAGTTCTGTCAGTGTGATTCAGTTTTAAAAGTACTGATCGGGCTTAAAAATGAAACATGCCCATCAAAACTGGCACTGTCCATGGAAATATGGTATACATATGACTGTAGGTGCCAAAACTCTCATAAAATATCAAGCAGTATGGCCTAATGATGAGCAATGCTTGGGTTTTAGGTGACTGTATAATTGTTGTTATTAATGAAACCTTAAATCAAAGAGGCATCATGAGCAATGTAAGCCTAGAGTCAAAATGAGGTACTTTCTGGCTATATCTACTCCACATTTACCCAGGATATTTTAGCCTATTAAATACCAGCATAGCAGGCACTGTTTTCAACTACTCCAAAGATTTTCTCAACTTCCCTCTCTGCTGCATCCCAATATAAAGAATGAAAAAACAAATACTAGGTCTCCCAGTCTTCCCCAATTTCCCAAATTTTTTTGCAACTAGCCTTTAAAAAAATCTTCCAGGTGGAAGTGAAATAAAGCATTACTGGGAAAGCTTTTTATTTTATTGAAATTGATAATAATAATAATCGTAATAGTAATAATAAATCAGGGATGATGTCAGTGAAAATAGTGGTGTTATAGACTGAATTTCATCCCTTCAAAATTTATATGCGGAAGCCCCAACCCCCAATGTGACTGTATTGGGAGATACTTTAAGGAGGTAATTAAGGTTAAGTGAGGTCATAAGGGTGGGGCCACAATCTGATAGGACTGGTGTCCTTACAAGAAGAGGAAGAGATACCCAAGAGCTCTCATTTTCTCTGCATGTGCACAGAGCAGAGGCCATTTTAGGACATAGTGAGAAGGCAGCCATCTCTAAACCAGGAACAGAGGCTTCACAAGAAATCAACCCTGATGGCACCTTGATATTAGACTTCTAGCCTCCAGAACTGTGAAAAAATAAATTTCAGTTATTTAAGCCACCCAGTCTGTGGTGTTTTGTTATGGCAACCTGAGAAGATTAATACAGGCAAAGCAAGGAAATCCAGGGCCTTTTCATCCCAGAATCGTTGAAAAACCTGGGGAAAAATGTCAGGATAAACCTTATCAGAGCTCTGAAAAATAATGAAAGGTTTACAGCAACCAAGAGAATGATTATCTAAGAGAAAGACCACTAAAACACAGTAGGGGAGCTTTGTGGCATTTAAACTTACCCTTGTTCCATGCTCCTCCCCCATGTGGCAGTGGTGATCTTGAAGACAGCAGCCTGCATTCCCATTGTAAAGGGACCAGAGCAGACTTTGTTTCCAAGGAACAGTGTTGGTCCGTTTTGACCTGTTTAGGGGTTCCGTGAAGAACCTCTAAAAGTGCTTGACCTTATTTTCCCTAAATTAGAATTCTCTCACAGTGGAGAAGTGGCTATGCAAAGGTCTTTTCTCAAAAACATTCAAAATAAGGCCACTGCCTCCTGGGGCAAAAAATAACAATTGGGGTAAGCAATAGACATATTGATAGCCTGGTGGAAAAAAGCTGGGGTATGAGGTTCTTTTGGGAAGAAGGGTTTGACAAGCTGCCGTGTAGACTGGGGAAACTAGAAGGCCAGACACATGTCCAGGGAAGAATGCATGTTCAGAAAAGACATAATAAAACCATAAGTTTCCACATCTGGCTGATCTTTAGGCTCCAAGCAAGTAGGAAGTGAAGGTTAAGGCAGAATTGTAAATGGCCTGGCTAAAGGTTGAAGAATTGCCCCAACACAGAACCAGTCTTCGAGGACATGAACAGTATATTTTCCTTCCTTCCTTCCTTTCTCCCTTTCCTCTCCCTCTCTCTCTTTCTCTCCCTACCCCACCCCCCTTAAAATTTTGCTCCAGGTGTTTAAGGAAATCTGTCAAATGACTAGCTGACCACTGAGCTAAAAGAATAGAGACCTCATATACCATTCATGGCAAAGAATACAATCTTTACAAAAGTAGTTTAAAAAAAATACTAAACAAACAAACAGCTAGTAACAATTAATCCCTGGGAGGATCTAAGTTACCTCATGCCAATATCAAAAATGTCTAGTCTTCGATAAAAATTACAAGGCATGCAAAGAAACAAGAAAGTATGGCCTAGATGGATAGATAAAAAATTATAATATATATACACATTTTGTTCGTGAACAACACAAGAGGGGCACCAACTCCCCACACAGTTGAAAATCTGCATATAACTTTTGATTCCTCAAAAACTTAACTACTAAGAGCCTACTGTTGACTGGAAGCCTGCCTAATAACATAAATAGTCAATTAACACATATTTTGTATATAGGTTATATATATGTTACACTGCAGGCTCACAATAAAGTAAGCCAGAGAAAAGAAATGTTATTAAGAAAATCATAAGGAAGAGTAGATACATTTACAGTATTGTACTCTATTTATCAATATTGTAAGTTTGTGTTGTCTGTTTTAGGCTAAACGGTTCATCTGTGAGTTTTTTCAAATTATTGTTTGAAAAATATCTGCATGTATGGAGTCGCACAGTACAAACCCATGATGTTCAAGGATCAACATATAGGGTGATGGAACGGAGATGTCGGTCAAAGGGTACAAATTTCCAGTTAGAGGAAGAAGTAGTTCTGAAGATCTAATAATGCATAGCATGGTGGCTATAGTTAACGATACTGTATTGTATACTTGAAAGTTGCTAAGAGAGTAGATCTTAAAAGTTCTTACCACAAAAAAATGTTAGTTATGTGAGGTGATGGAAGTATTAACTAACCTTAATGTGGTAATCATTTTGCAATATATACATGTATCAAATCATCACATATGTAAATTATATATCAATAAAACTGGGAGAAAAAAGATAAGGTCATACTGAGGTAGGCAGGATCCTTAATCCAATATGATTGGTGTCCTTATAAGAAAAGGATGTGAAGATATGAGAGGAGAAGATCATGTGATGAAAGAGGCATGGATTGAAGTGATGCAGCTGTAAGCCAAGGAATGCCAAAAATTGCTGGCAACTAACAAAAGCTAGGAAGAAACAAGGAAGGATTCTCATAGGTTTCCGAGGGAACTTGGCCCTGCTGACAACTTGATTTAGAAATTCTAGCCTCCAGAATCATGAGACGATAAATTTTTGTTGTTTTAAGCCACTCAGTTTGTGGTATACTTTGGCAGTCCCAGGAAAGTAATGCATGCCCCTTGTAGAGAAAGCGTGTTTGAAGGCCTGGAGGCAAGAGAGAGAATGGCTGAGTCAGGGAACTACAGGTAGTTCAGTGTATTTGAAATTTAGAGAGAGAGAAGGGCAATGCCAAAAAATGAGGGCAGCTAGATGAACAAGCAGGGGTCAGATTATTCAGGAATTTGTAATTAATCCTCGAGATAAATAAAAGATTCATTGAATGGTTTAAGAAGAGAAATTACATGACCAGATTTGTGTCTTAGAAGGGTAATACGACTTCAGTAGAAAATGGATTGGAAGGGAGCACTGTAGGCAAGTGTAAAAGTTAGGAGGCTACAGAATTTGTCTAGATGAGTATGTAAATTGGCTATTACTGTGTGAGAAAATACCCCAAACTCTGTTGCTTAAAACAACATCCATTATTATTTCTTGTGTGTATGTGGATCAGTTAATAGATGACTAATCTAGGCTGGGCAATTTGGGAGTCAGCTGATCTAGACTGGGTTTGGCTGGCCATGTGTTTTTTATTCTCCTCCTGGGAACAGCAGGCAGACTTGGCACATCGTTCTCATAGAGATGCAAGAAGTGCAGGAGAACAAGTCAAAATGGACAAGTGCTCTTTCAAGCCTCTGCTAGCATTATGTCTGTTAACATCCTGTTGGACAAAGCTCACCACATGGCTGAGCTCAACTTCAAAGAGCAGGACAATACATTTTGTCCCTTGATAGGAGCAACTGTAGCCATATAACAAAGACTGTGTATATAGGGAGGGGTGAAGAATTGGGGCTACTAATGCAATCCACATGGTATGTGGAAACTATAATAATATAATGGTGAGAAGTTACCTTAAAATGTAATGGTGCCCTCCAAACATACTACCAGGCAAGCTATCCCAGAGGTCATAGAAAAGACAAACTCACAGATCATATGAAAAGCTTGAATCACATAGCTTATTAAATAAAATTGAAAACAGGCAGCAAATGGCAAGGGGAAAGAGAGTAGGTAGGTTTACACACTAAATACAGGGTATAAGCAAGCAGAATGACCACACTTCCGGAATCCTACAATATGCAGTGGGAGTACATATTTTCTCTTTCCCTCTCTCTCCCTCCCTCTTTCTCTTTCTGCTGCCATCAGCCTTCCCTGCTCATGGTGTGGTTCCAAGCACCAGAGTTGAGGCTGTGACCAATGGCCCGTACTTCCTCTGACAGATTCAGAGAAGAGCCTCCCTAACAACAGCTATAGCTTATCAATAAGTCTGCTGAACAACTGAGGAATTTATTTGTTTTTCTTCAGAAGAGGATACATGGGACCAGGATGGCTGTCACCAATGGATGGCTGAAGTAAGACTTCATAAATATGGAGTGCTCCATAATTCTGATATAAAAATAGCATGCCTCGTTTACCTCATGTTTATTTATCATATATATAATGGATATTTGTGTTTCTTTGATCCTTCCATCCTTTTATATCTATGTTTACACATATATGCTCTACTTACTCTGCTTAGCTTTCCATGTTTTCCAGGTTAATAAATTACTTACCTATGCCTAAGACATCATACGAGGTCTCAGACGGGAAGCATTGGCTGGTTAGTTGGATGTACAGATGTGGAGCTCAATTATGAGGTCTGGCTGGAGACAAAGGTATGGGTGTCATCACTAAGTGGAAGGCAAACAAGATCATGGGAGAGGCAGCGGTAAGGAAGGAGGCCCAGGGCAGAAGGAGTTTGAAATGGAGACGAGGAAAGGCAGGCAGAGAACAAAGGGCAAACCTGCAACCATGGGGCTTAGCAGGCACTGCAGTCTCAAGTACCAATCATTTGATGCCAAGAGTTTCACTATGAGACAGATTGATAAGTGACCCCTGGATTTAGGACTAAGGAATTTATTAATGACCTCAGTAAGAGGTTTCAATGGATAGCATGGAAGGCTGCCAGATGTTAATGGGTTGAGGTGAGGGAATGGAGTCAACTCAGAATGGTT
>NW_011889373.1:202939-235040 GCF_000151845.1 Pteropus vampyrus
AGTATTGGCTCACTTAGAAGTGTGCAATCAACTTCAACCTTCAGAACATTTTAATATAAACTGTAGCAATTGAGCCAGGGTAGCTGATAACAAAAATACCTGGCCAGGTATCTGTGTGTGTGTGCGTGCATGCGTGTGTATATGTATAAATTGAGAAGCCTCATGTGAAGAAAGGTTCTGAATGAGAATTCCATTTTCCACACACTGGAAAATTTGCCAGGGCTTCTGGTCACATCTTAACACACATTAGAAATAAAAAGTAAAAAACTGAAAAGCAATATAATTTGTTTCAGTAACATATATTAAGGGATGGGACGGACCACTTCATACTAAAGGGGAAAAGTTACAGAATTACACGCTGAGGGGAGAAATAAATAATGCATCTTGCTTACTACAGATAAAATGTATAAACCTGAGTATGAGAAACAAGTCACAAAATTTTTTGTGGGTAGTCTTTTTCTATATTTAAGGGCTGGGCCGGTGTTTAGATATGTGTTTCTTCTTGGAAACCTGGGCATAAACGTTTCCTTGGAGTTTGAGCCACGGAAGAAGCTCTGCTAAAGAACAGCAGCGATATCCTGCAGATAGGTCCTTGGAATTGCTGATAGAGATGCAGGGTAGGTTTCACTAAATCATCTGAATTCTTTTATCCGGTCCTAAGTTGGAGGAAGTCTCACATTTTCAAGATGATCACATAGGTCTGGGAAGGAAAGCAACTATCTTGAACATCAACCACTGACAAGGGTGTGTGATAGGTGGTCTGCATTCATTAGTTTAATACAGTACTCACATCAAGGATAAGATATAACTCTTCTCATCCCCCATTCTACAGATGAGTATGTTGAAGATTAGAAAAACCAAGTGTCTCATCTAAAGTCTCACGGTGGTAGTAACAGAAGTAAGATTCATTTAGGTTGGTCCAAAAACAAAGCATAGTATGTTTAATTATACTGAGCAGATAGGTCTAGACCAGTATTGTCCAGTATGGTTGCCACTAGCCTCATGTGGCTTTTTAGATTTAAACTCATTCAATTTATATAAAATATAAAATTTAATTTCTCAGTTGCATTGGCCATATTTCTAGTGCTCAATAGCGACATATGGCTAGTGGCTTCCGAATTGGACAGCACACATGTAGAACATTTCCATCATCACTGAAATTTCTATTGGATACTGCTGGCCTAGAACTGATAGGCCATGACATAATTTAATTGTAAAATCACTTTTGTGTATCTTTTCATGGACAAGCTGTTCTACAGCAACTAATAAAAATGTGCATTGAAAGGTATGAACTTGATTTCTGTGCATTTAAAATCTTTTCTAAAATTATGAAAGATACATACCTAGAAGTGAATATAACAATGTATAATTTAACTAATGATTTTAAAGTGAATTCCCATGTAAGTACCAGCAGAGTTAAGAAACCAGATACTGCCAGTCCTCTTGTATCCTTCACTTGATATATCTCTTCCTGATCATAGTCCAACCCTCTTCCCTCCAGGGGTGACCATTAGCCTGACTTTAGGTAATTATTACTTTCTTTTATGCTTTCGCCACCTATGGGTTCATCGCTAGGTTATAGAGTTTAATTTTGCCTTTCAGAAACTTTATATAAGTTGAATCATAAAATCAACATTATTTTTCATCTTGCTTATTATGTTCAAAAGATTCATCCATGTTGTAGCATGTAGCTATAGTTTATTCACTTTCTTTGTTGTATATATAATGTTTCTATTGTGTAATTATGCCACACTTTATTTTTCTCTTCTACTGTTGATGGACATTTGAGTTGTGTCCAGTGTTTGACTATTACAAATGTCCTCTGGAAAAAAAGGAGGATTTTTCCTTCTGTCAAGCTGAGATTCTGGTTACCAGCAGTTTATAAACATTTCTGACCACAGCCATAATAAGAAAACATTTTATATTGTGACCCGATACATTTATAAATGTGTAGATCAGAAACAAAAATTTCCCTAAAGAATAACTGACTTGATACGTACAAGGCACTCTGGTATTTTCTTTTGTATTCAATTCTAATCTATTTCTTTTTCTAAAAAAAATCTGTTTGTGACCTTCTAAATCAATTTTGGGATCCATTAATGGTTTGCAGCCCACAGGTGGAAGAATTCTGGAATGTAAGTTACAAAAGATACAGATGGCAATACTAGACTAGTGTGGCCCTTCCAGAACAAGCCTTCCATGGTTTCCATGACTACCTATTTTTCAGTCCAACAAAATCAACCATGCAGTGAACCAAAACCATTATGGCAATCTGCTCCTTCCTCTCTATCAGAATGAGGATGTAAATGCAGAACACAACTGAAGCAGCTGGAACGTGGAATCTGTCACCAGTGCCCTCAGAGAGAATCTAGGTCTATCTGTAAACAGCCTCATGTCCCAGAAATGGTTTGTCAACATATCTCACCTGGACTATGGAAGAGCTGACCCCTTCCCTCACAATCGTTCAGAGAATTTCTTTATTCCTTTACAAAGCTGGCCCTTCTCCAGGGTGTGGAGGAATTACTGATGACTCGGAGAAGCCAAGCCTCAACTCTGAATCAGAGGACGTGCAGCCTCGTAAGCTACCTTTCTTGTTTTCCCCACATTCCCAAGTTCACTCGGCTTCTCAGCACTGCAGACAGTGAGTGTCACTTCTCTCACCACATGCCCAACTATCCATTGCACCCTGTGGACTTGCCTACCGGGGTATTATAGGGGCTCTTTCCCACCTTGCTGAAGATGGGACCCCAGAGTAAAGGGCCACAGCCTTTCCAGGGTGGCAGGTCAAGTTGCTAATTCTAATTTTTATGCAGAGTTGTGAGCTGTGGCTGGTGAGGGGGAGTGACATCTGGGAATTGTGGGTATGAGGTGGGTGTGAGGTTGACAGCATTCTACTTTTAGCTGGTGAAGCAAGAACATGTGATATCCTGGAGGGTCTCAAGGGAGTGGGAGGTTAAGAACAAGGGTTTGAAAGTCAGATGGCCTGGACTCAACCCCAGCTCTTCTACTTCCTGGCTACGTGGTTTTGACCAATTATTTAACATCAGCCATGGTTTCCATGGTGTAACAGCTACTTCTCAGCCCTGTTTTGAAGATGCAATGGGGTGATGCACATGAATCACTAAATGCCTAACATGTAGAAGGGGCACACTGATGATAACTGCTGTTATTATGCTTCGTGTTGTTATCCTATCGGGGAAGAGGAAATGGTGGAGAGGCCTAGGCAGTGACTCTGGGAAACAGCTAAATGTAGGATAGAATGCCTGAGAACTGCACATATACCATAGTCCCCTTTATTCATGGGGGATACATTCTGGGACCCCAAATGGATGCCTGAAACCATGGATAGTATTGAACTCTATGTATACTCTTTTCTCCTATACATACATATTTATGGTAAAGTTTAATTTATAAATTAGGCACAGTCAGAGATTAGCAATAACTAAAAATGAAATAAAACAATTATAATATAGTGTAATAAAGTTATGTGGATACGATCTCTCTCTTTTTCTCTCTCAAAATGTCTTCGAATTGTTTATTTCTGAAATTTTCTATTTAATATTTTCAGACTGTGGTCGACCACAAGTAACTGAAATCATGCAAAGCAAAACCGTGGATAAGGAGATCTGCTGTACTACACTCGAACCAAGAAACTTGCTCTATCTGGGATGGCAGACATGGGTTTGTCTTGCTGGTCTGTTGGTCACTAGAAACTTTAAAGAGAGCTGTGTTGAGAATGATTCTGAAGCCCCAGCAAGTGTAAGGGTGGCAACAGATATTATGATTGACACCATGTCCAGCCGTGGGCTTGAAGTAGAGAGGAGTGAAGAGTTTGGAGTGAGCATTTGCCTTCCTTGCCCCTTTAGGGACTTAATATTTAGTGATTTAATCTTTCATTTCCCAGGATTTTCAACAGGGCTCTTCTTTAAAACATTCTTTTTGATTAGCACCTTGCTGAGTGGCGTGTAAGCCTCAATCACACTTCAGTAAGGACACAGTCTGCAAGGTGCATATTTGAGGAGAGGATTACGTGTGTAAAGGAAGTGGGTCAAGTAGTAGAGGGGAAAAGAAGTGGAAGGAAAGAAACAGCCAGTCACAGGATAAGGAAAGTAAATGGAGAGAGAAAATTAGAACTTCTAATTTTCTGAAATCACATCCTAAGCTCTGCCTGGGCCTCAGTGCAAGGCAACTGCCAATGTTCCGTACCTGGCTGAGCAAACACCGCCACCTGGTGGTCAAAGAGAGTGTGGCTGTCGAGAGGTCAATTTGGAAATCACATTTGAAAAATGTAAGGAAATGAGTGAATGGGTAGAAAATTTAAAATATTTAAAATGCGTGTTTTGCCATGTGCGTGTAAATGTGTGCTCGGGCTATAGAAACCAGATGGTAGAAGTTATATTAAAAGGTAAATGAGGCAAATTGGTAGTTACCAAATACTCATGGGGATGTAAAGTAGACCTTAGGGAATATAGTCAATAATATTGAAATAACTATGTATGGTCTCAGATGGGTCCTAGATTTATCAGGGTGATCACTTCTTAAGCTATATAAATGTCTAATAAACATGCTGTACCTCTGAAACTAACATAATATTGTTTTCCAACTGTAATTGAAAAATAAAAAAGTATTTAAAAAAGAAAAAAGAAAAAGTAAGGTAAACAAGGAGAATGAATCTTTTCTTCATAGTTGACATTTACTGAATGTTTACAACGTGACAGGCACTAGTCTAGGTGTTGAATACTTATCATATCATTTACTCCTCAAATCAACCTTATGAGATAGTATAATTATATCTTCATAGTATTTTTGTGGAAACTGAGGCACAGAGGGGTAAATGCACCTGGTCCAAAGTCACTCAGCAAGGAAGAGGCAGTGCTAAAAGTTCAACCCTGGCAGTTTAGCACAGAGCTCAGTGCATATACTGGAAATATAAAGAAAGCTAAATATTGAATGTAAGCTTCAAAGTTTTATAGAGTAAGTAGGGAAAGGAATTGAATTAGTAATGGAGACATGGAGATAATTTATCTTTCCCCAAGTGAATCACTCCACAGATATTTACGGAGCCCCAACTGTGCACTCTACTGCACTAGGCACTATGAGAGCTATGTGTCTGATATGGGGTACAGTCCCCACCCTCAAGGAGTTCACAGTCTAATTGGGGGAAATAAAACACACATGTAAGATGCAATCAGAAAGCAACATATCACTGCATCAAAAGACATTGTAAGTTGTGCAGGGCCGAGTATAGGTGATGAACAGAAGAAATTGGGAGGCAGTAATGAGCGAGGCTAAGGAGTGGGGGTGGGAGCACTGTATAGTAAGTGTAGTGGGTTAATGGAAATGTCTGGAATTCAAATGAGCCTGAAACAGACAACTTGGACTCCACAGCAACAGATTAAGTACTGCTGGAAGGGAAGCCTTAATGATTGGTAATAAACACCACTGAGGTCATATTCCTGCACATTGATTGACTTTTTAAATATTGTACTCCAACTCCTTCCATTAGTAGTGAGATCTCCTGGGCCTCCCATGTCAAAAGAATACTTTCTTGCGCTCTTCATCTTTGTGACTCCCCAGAGGAGAGGCAAGAAGCGTGCAGAGGGGAAAGCACTGTGTGGAGGGAGAGGAGTTGGTGGTCTAGACCACAGACTGTGGAGCTGGTCTAGATTCAAATCCTTGGTTAGCCTGCCAGCTGTGTGACTTTGGGCAAGTTACATAACCTTTCTGTGCCTGTTTCCTCATTAGATTGTGATCAAGATGCTTTAATTCAGGTAAGGCACACAGAACAGGGCGTGGCACTCAGTAAACTGTTCCAGTATAACTGTAATAAGAGTAATAGTCATCTCTTAAAATGTACATTAATGGGCTTTTCTCTTTTGCATTTCCATGGGCTGACCCTGTCCCTAGTCACCCTGAAGCAGCATCTTCTGGGATGAGAGAATAGAGGGATGTGATTTGGGCTACAATTGGAGAAAGAAGGTAGACCTCAAAGGTATGCAGGGGGGCAGTGAGGACCCTGCATCCTATCGGCCCTCCTGAGACCTAAGCCTGGGAAGGGGCATATTGAATAGGCCGAGAAAATACCAAAGGTTTAAGGTCTTTTACTTCTCTTCCTATCGGTGACTCTCTGAGGGACATTTGTCCAGGGCTCCACCTAAGCATGCATTACCAAGGAGGAGGAGAGGGCAGACAGGGTAGGGACTAGCCCTCTGCTGTGGCCATAGGGACCCAGAAGCCCAGCTTTGCCCAGGGGAAATGGGATGTGAGGCTGAGGCTGAAAATCTTCCCTGTGCCCTCTTCCAGGAGGGGATGGTGTGGGCTCCAGAGTCTGCAGCTCACAGCAAGCCGAGGAAGCGAGCAGAGGATAGGCCCACCAGCTGTGGACCTTGGCAGCGGACTCCAGCAGGGTGTATAGGGCCCAAGTGTGAGCTAACACTGGCCTGACCTGGCCCCAGGATTGGCCTCGGGCCAGAAAGTGTGGCTTCCTCTGTGGCATGAGGTCATACACAGTCTCTCTCCCACACACATTGGTGCCACCATCTTAGCAAAGGAGGAGGGCGGGAGGCATTCTGAAAGACAGAGCATTTTAAGTCTAGGATATTTGGTTATTCTAAAGTCACGATTGAGTTCAGCCGAGATGGAGACACCAGGCTTAGCAAGGCTTTTTTGTTGTCTTGTTTTTTTGGTGCCAAATGGGGCCAGAGACTCATGAGGAAGTTCATATCCATTCTAGAAAATAAGGGAGCTACATTTTATTTGGACTTCTGAGCACAATGAGGAAATCGGTGATTCTGCTACCTTTAGACACAGATACAGTAAGTCTTCACCATTGTCTATAGGTTCTTGGAAACTGAGATTTTAAGCAAAACAACATATAACAAAACTAATTTAAGCACAGGCTAATTGATCTAAAAAGAGTTAATTTCCTACAGTGTATTTCTGGCCACAAAACCATCACCAAACTTCTAACTAAAGACCCCAAACACTTCTGAGGTTAAACATTGAAATAATTGTGAGCTGTGCATACAGTTAAGAAAGATGAATAAAAAAAGAATTCTTTTCCAACCCACTTATTCCTGTTCAGGGTCGTGGTGGCTGAAGCACTTCCCGGCAGATCTGCGTGTTGGGTGGGCACCCACCCAGGACAGCACGCCCTTCCATCACAGGGCACACTCACACCCACACCCACACTCACTCAGACTGGAACAATGTAGACATGCCAATTCACCTCATGTGCACATCTTTGGGGTATGGGAGGAAATTGGTGTTTCGAGAGAATACCCACTCAGACATGGGGAGAACGTGCAAACTCCACAGAGGCAGTGGACCCAGCCAGCAATCAAATGTTTTTTCTCATCAACATTATAATGAAACATTGAACAAAACTTTATTCAAGGACCTGCTACATGTGATGGAAGAGTCAGGTGTTCTTAATCCTCAGACAGCTGCCTTTGCTTGAAAAGCAAGCTTTCTGGAATGCTGGAGAGCCCAGGTGTTTGTAATCACCTGAGGAACTTAAACAAAAAACCTGATGTGGGTCCAACCCCAAGACATTACCATTTAATTAGTCTGTGGTGTAGCCTAACTTTGGAATTTTTAAAGCCCCCCAGGTGATTCTAATGGGAAGCCAAGTTTGAAAACTACTAAATAGAAAAAAAAATATTTTCTCTATTGCTCAGGATATTTTCACCTAATACAGAAATAATAGAGTGAGGAATAGACATCATCAACTTCTTACTGTAAATACAATTTTCCTGACATGAATGGAAGAAAATGCCATCCGAGGAGCAGACCTGGCTGATCTGGCATTTTTCTGGTGCATTTAGCATTCTCCATAGAAAAGTAGGTCTTCAGGGTATCTGTCCGTCCAAGTGTCTAGAGCAGCACTGTCCCGTAAAACACATATCACAAATGCCAACCACATACAACTAGCCACATTACATTTTCTAATGGCCACATTTAAAAAGTAACCAGAAAGAGGTGAAACTAATTTTACTAATACATTTTATTTAGCCCAATATATCCAAAATATTATCATTTTAACATGTCATCAATAAAAAACAATATTAAGATACTTTTCATTCTTTTTTTGTACTAAGTCTTAAAATTCTGATGTGTTTTACATTTATAACACATCTCAATTCAGACTAGGAACATTTCAAAGGCTCAGTAGTCACACGTGGCTAGCGGCTGGCATACTGTACAGTGCGAGTTTAGACATGACGGAGTTCATCAGTATTAGAATGCTCTCTAAGGAAATGACATTATAGCATAAAATTTATTTCCCTTTGAAAACATGTCGATGAGATCAGGGTGCTGAGAATGTAATATTTATTTCCTCCTATAATCCCGGTTAGTCTGTCAGGTTACAGAGTCCTGTCCTACCTGAATTTCTTTAGGACCTGTTAGAACCCTTGCTTATCTCTTTCCTTTAGAATAAGTTCTCCAGAGAAAGTAGAGATTGAATTCAATCTGGGAGGTGAATGTAAAGCAATCCTAAGGAGTTCTAAGACCTAAAAAGTGAGGTCAACATTTAGGCAGAGAAATTAGGATCTTTTTTTCCCTATAACCCATGTACTAGGAGAATTGTATGACCTTGGTGGCTAAAAAAGACCACTCTGCTTCCTTTTCCAACTCCTGGGACCCTCTCTATACTTCAAGATGTCCAGAGCCAATTGATCAGATTTCAGGGCTAATTTGTCCACAGTAAGCCCATTGGTCTTATAATTTCAAGAGATGAGTATTGGCATTGAGATGAAATATGTAGGGTAGGTCTTATAGCCTGTCGTTATACATTTAAGCTACTTAAACTTTTCTAACATGGGGAAATGGTTCCTTCTAGATGTGTCAGACCAGCTAACTAGAGTTCTGCATCAGGGTTGAAGGAAATAAAATGTCTTGCTTCTTTATTTCAGAAAACACTGTCCTTGCGGACTTTGAAGAATGAGGTGGATCGTCTGTGTAGCGACTGAAGTCATTCTTGGCCCCTGGCCTGACACCATTAAATGTCACGTAACTCTGACCCCTGAACCAAACTGTCCTCTACAATGCAAGCACTTGATAGTCTCCCTCCTAAAATATAGGTTTGAAGAAAGTATTTTTTTTCTAATTTATTTACTTAAGCAGTGTTAACTTTGTTTCCAAAAAACAAACAAACAAAAAATAAGACTTCATAAACCAGGTTCTAGGCTCAGATGTGCTCTAACTCACTGGTTGGCCTTGGGTGAGTCCTATCAGTTTTTCCTGGAAAAGAGGAGCGTCTTCCTGACCACAAATATTATGGTAGAATAGGATTTCTATTCCAGAGTTCTTTTCTCTGGGACTGTCATGATTTCAGACCAATGGCCTCCTCATGGCTTTTCGGAGCATGGTTCTAGTATTTGCTGTACAACCACAGGAAAGTTTATCTCATTAGTATGAGCTTTCTTTTCTGTAAAATGGAAATAATTGCAGTAACTGCTACATAAGATTGATGTGATAAATAAAAGTGATCATATGTGTAAAGCGCTTAGCATATTGCCCGGCTCATGCCAACACTATTATTTTCTTCTCCATCTCACAATGTAGCTCACCTCTCCAATCTCACCTACCTCCTATTGTTCAGGAACACTGGCCTACGGGCTGTTACCTGATGACAAATGTCCTTCTTACTAATTCCAGGCTTCTGCACATGTCCCTTTACCAGAAACATTCTTTCTAGTGCCTTCACCAGGCAAATGCCTACTCATGCTTCAGATCTCAAGCAGGGGCAGACCTAAGTTTTATGGGGCCAGAAGCATAGATACTTTGGTCTGGGAAGAGGCTTTAAAAATATTTAAAAAATGAATTCAACATAAGATATAAATGAAAAAATATTCAGAATGAAATCACAGCAAATTACTGGTGCCTTAGAGATTCAGGTTTCTTCCTTCTGTGATCTCTTTGGAAAATGTGGCAGAAATGCTTAGTAAATGTACTTCCATATTGAAGCCTGACTTTTATTTCCCACCTAGAACATGCTACTACCCCCAGCATGGGGAAATGGTTCTAAATCCCAGGGGACAACATTGTTCTAAAAAAAATTGCCACTCCACTTAAGAAGGTCACCTTGTTAAAAGAAGGTGACACCAGGGAAGCATTCTCTTCTCCACTGGGGTGGTGGTGGGATGGTCCTGCAGTACCACTCCAAAATAGAATTTACAAATACTGTTTTGTTTCTTGAGTGCTATCGCTCCTAAAAACAAGATTCATTAACTGTAGTTTAGGTAATTAAAACGGGAAGCCAACTGATAAGAAATTAAACCAGTATGTATAATGCAGATGCCTAGAGGGGATGATTTCCCCAGGACTCTAGGAAGCAGGCTAATCAGGCTTCAATCAGGAACTCATCATTCAAAGACAGAATTAATTCAGGATGGAAGGCAGGGAGAGAGCAGAAACACATGCAGAATCTCAAAAATCTATCTGGATGAATCTCTCCTTGGGAAGAGGCAAAGCCTGAAACCCCTCATAGGAAGGTGTATACCACAGTGGACTCTGGGTGGGAAGTTTCCTCATCACCTGCTGCAAAGAGATGCAGCTGCATACTGCTACATACTCCAAAGATGTTCTGGGTTCCAAAAGCTGCTTAAAGCAATGCTGTTTCAGACCTTCTTGGCCTAATAATTTCCAGAGACACAACCATGCAGAGAGGGTGACAAGGAGTGACACATTCCCTCGAGCAGGCTTCTATGGCAGACACACCTCCTTAGCAGGTGAGGAGCCTAGTCTGATAAGCTGAGTTATGTCCTGGGAAAGGAGGGATTGGGGTTGTATCTGAATTCCCAGCTCTGTACAAATCTCTGCTTCTATGAAGTGCATTTTTCTGAAAAAGAGAAAAGGCTCAAAACGTTACTCCTTTATAGTATATGATTGACATTTCTGAGTTCTTTCCCTTTTGGAAAGATGTTTGTAGAGAATATAGTCTCCCGGAAGGAGGGGCCCGGAGAAATATAGCCATAGAGAAATAATATATACTTCCCTCACAGTCTTCCTAATTTTACATACTTGGGCCTAAACACTGTAAAATAATTATCACAGTGGGGCAGGGATGGGAAGAGAACCACAGGCTCACACATTAAGTAGTAAACACTTTATGGCTAAAATGGATATCCATGGAAAAGAATGACCCACAGTTCACCAGTAAACATTCCAAACTTACGGTTTTAAGTTATTAGTTAGTACTGACAACATGCATATGTTTTCTTCAAATAGCTTTTCAAAGTATGCCGTAGTTTTCCTAGCATTCATAGGCAAGTTAAAACTTACTCATAACTTTAAAGAGAACTCCATAGAAGAGAATTGAGTAGATTTACATTGAGGAAGCTTTGTGAGAGCAAATGAAGTGACTGGTACAATTATTAAATGGAATATGGACTCTAGATTAGATACTAGTATTATATCCAATGTTTCCCAAATTTGATCATTGTACTATGACTAAGTAAGAGAATGCCTTTGTTCTTAGGAAATACACACTGAAGTACTTAGGAAAAGAGGGGTAAGAAAAAGTGAGAATGATTAAGCAAACATGACAAAATGTTAATAGGTGAATCTAGGTGAAGGATATAAAGGAATTCCTTGCACTATTCTTCAGGCTCTACTATTAGCTTGAAATAATTTAAAATAAAACATTTACATACCAAATGAAGTAATTTTAGATTGATCTACTTAAACACTGTACTTGCATAAATTGTTTTCTTAAGGGATTTATTTAACACCAAGAGATCTCTTTTAAAAGACTAATCCTATAGCTATATCCTTCCAAATTCCAAGGCCACCTTCAGAAGAAAAGGAATTACTGAAACAATGAATGTCTACTAATGATCTGAAATGACCCCGTTAATAAATAACTGGTATTTTTCCAACCATGGATCATCATTTAAATTAGATTATTTGTTCATGTTAATATCAAGTCACCCCTTTGGTATATTTCTGGATCAGTATACAATTTGTCTAGAAGAGATTTATATTGTCTCTCTTTTTTTGTATCTCATATAGCAATCACAGACAGCTAGCTGAGCAGAATCTTAGTATCTAGCAGTATAATTTTAACAAATGGAATAAATGCTTATAAAACAATCAGAGGTGATTCCATGGACTGTTAGTCTTACAAGGCAGAATCCTAGCACTCTCAGATTTCTCACGCTACAGAAGGAATTTTCAGGTGAGGTTACAAAACCATAATTAATCACAACACAACCATTTTCAAATTACTGTTTTAAAAATAGTTTCTGAAGTCAAAAAGCCATAAAAAGACTGTATTAGGAATGAAACGCAAGGAGAAATTGAAAAATTAATTTATTATATGAAGAAACATAAACAATATTAGAGTCAATGGCTGCACAGAAGCAGCCTGCAAAAGCTCACATCCACAATTTACTGGCTGAGAAATACTGACACATACACTCATAACCATAGCACTAATATTCTAAGGTGGTTCCAAGGAAATGCTGTATTTGACAATCAATTTTAATGTTTATTTTCCCATCTACAAGGCTGAAAAGATTAAACCCACATTCAATTAAAGTCTAGCAAGATCAGGCATTCAAGTTGTAAATTATCAAAAGATGCTGCTATGTTCTTTATGAAAGATGATAGATACAAAAATGATAAACTCATCTGCCATCAAAAGCAATTTCTCACATTGCAGTGGGTGTTTTTTCTTCAAGTATCAAGTGTTTGGGTACTAATTTTTGTAAGTAACTAATGGTAAGAGGAAGGGCAAGGGCTGAATTTTCTCTAAGAGTAAAGACCACTTACACTTGCCCTTCTTTAAGGCCAAAGGCCAGCATATTCACTCAAGACACTCATGTGGATGATGCTGCTGTCACTTTTCTAACAGTAAAAAAAAAAAAATAATAACCTGTTTATAGATTTGAATAACTATAATAACAACTCCTTCAATATTTATGGCACTTTAAAAATATTTTCAAAGCATTTTCACACCTATAATTTAATTTGATCTTTCCAACAACCTTGTGAGGTAGGCTGGGCAAGTATATCATCCAAATTTGGTGGGCGAGGAAACTGAGGCAAAGAGCAGTTAGGTAACTTGGGCTTGACAGGGAGATGCCAATCTCTACACTATGCTGTCTCCACTAATGAAGAGGGCAAGTCTAAACATGTTTGATGATCTTATTTCAATATATTTTGAAGAAATACTTTACTTCCATCCAGCGAAATGATAGTAATTCAGTTGGAGCAGCTGTCATGACAAGTTATGGTATATAATTAATTAGACAAAGCACTGAGAATTTTGGAAATTGGAATTATAACTAAAAACCACATTTTAAATCTCAACACTTGAGAGAATTTGCTGGTTTGTCTTTAGGGCAGCCTAGCTCTGCAGTCTGACCTATAATTTTACCATCTCAGAGGTATAATATAAATAATTTTAAAACAAAAATTCTCAGTTCTCCATGACTTAAATTTTCATCATGTACAAATGAAAGGGGTGGTTTCTTTCCCCACAAGTAAATGAACATACATGGCCCAAAAGCAGGGGTATCTGTATATCTAGGGTTAAAAATGACAAAATGACAAAATTTAGTTACCAAACCTCTTTGTCCTTATATAAGTGGCTCATAATTGGGCTTTAGGAGTCTGATGGACCATCACTGTTAGTGTGGTTTGAGGTCACTCAAAATGCTTACCTATCTTCTACATCAAAATGACTTAAAATGTATTTAAAGGCTCAGATTTTATAATGGTTCTTGAAACAGGCTTCCAAACCAAGACTGGGAAGTACCAGTCTCTTCATCCCTGTCTAATTATGACCACAACTCCTGCTCAAGCTCACCATATTTAACCTGTCCCTTCATAGACTGGCTGAAACTAGATGGGTCAGAAAGTTCAGCCAAGTCCTTAGACTGTCAACCCTGATTGACCTGTAATGTCCAGCTTAGTCAGTAATAGGTTACCTGCTTCTAGATATTTCATTATCAAGGTTCTTATAGTAGAAATAATGGCACTAAATCCAGGAATTTTTCCAGGGAGACTGAGGATATGCTAAGCAATCCTTTTATGAAATGAATAGGGTTCAGAAATTATACCGAAGATAGGAGAGTGTAGAAGGATAAAATTGGGAATCTTGTTTAAATTAACTCATAATCATGCCAAATCAAAATGCATTCAGTTAAAAACAAAAATCTTCTGGTCATTTTATCACTTTATAATTTTAAGGTTTCTGAAGTCGTATCTAATTTGGAGGGAGAAGAAAAACCTTTTCCTTCAAATAATAAAAAGTAAAATGTCCTATATACCTGTGTTAGGTGAAAGATTTCTGTGGAGTTTTCTATAAAACTTAAGTTAACCAAGGTAACTTTTGTCTGAAACTTTCCTGACAGGTAAGGAAGAGGGGAAGTAAAGACTGTAAGTTTTATTTTCTTCTTTATTAAGAAGGCAAATCATAGTAAGTTCTGTTAGAAATTTTCCAAAATTGTAGGACAGGACTGAACCTTGAAGAGGTTTAAGCCTACCTTCTAACAAATTCATATCTTCAACCCTTCCGAGAAGGTAGGAATTCTGCTTACAAAAGCCACCATCATTTTGGTGTTTTAACAACTCTCTTGATCGAGAATTTATTCAATATATTGAAGGAACACACCACTTTCCTAAAATTCTAGGGCTGCCATAACGAAATTTAGAATTCAATTTTGCATCCATGGATCTTTGGGAATAAAGTCTCCAAATCTAGACTTTTGAATCAATTAGAGATAGCAGATCAAGGTGGCTACAGTTGGTTATATACAAAGAGCCTTAATGAGATACAAATGGAACATCTGTCTACTCAAAAACCAACCTTGAACAGCCCTCTATGAAAACTCTGACGGAAATTATGTTGCTGATTGCAAAACCCCAGTAACCTTCTCTGGTCATTAGGATAGCTCTTGGATGAAAAGTATGTTCAGGGATAATAAAACATTTGGCTACCTAGACCAGCAGTCCATAAAACTAGAAAACAAGAAAGCCCCTGTCCTCATTCTACCTGATGGATCTAACCAGCTCAACAGATATTATGGGTACTTTGTCAGTGAAAAGACCAGTAACACCTGGGAGAACACGGTCAACTATAAATGGTGGTGCCTTAGGCTACCCCTCCAACACTCAGGGGTTTCCCTGGCTTCTCTCAATAGTTCCCACATACCCAAGAGCTCTCTAAAGGGGAGCAACTCACAAGAAGTTGAGAGCTAAATTCCTGCTTTATTAACTGTGCAGGGATCATCACTTATATGAAGAACAGGGATCACCCCAGAAAACAAGAGACTCAAGTCTCATTAAGCAGAGCATGACTCATCGGCCGTCAAGATCTGGCTCGGCATAGAACTTATTTTACTGCTAGAAGGTGTCTCTTCTCTGTCTTCGGGTGACCTTAGATCTGTCTTTCCTATAGACTCTGAGGATTTCTGTCGCCTGCAGGGACAGCAAACACACTTTAGCCACTGCTGAAAGCTGTCAGAAACACTGGAGGAAAAGAGCTTTTTGCAAGGGTGGAAGAACTGATAGAACACCAGCATAAACAGAACGGCTGTGCAATACCCAATGAGCAACTTCAGAATCAACAGAGGTGCACACACATACATATAGATATCGGTCTTGTAAAGATACCACATGAGGAGGAGGAAGGCATTCTCAATGAATCTTAGCATGTAGTATACCAGTAGCCAGTACCAGTTTTGGGACTTGCTGATGAGGTCAGGGTTATTGATTTTCAGCTGCACTGCTGACCAGCAGAACATGTTGATACCGGCATAGAGTAAGGTGAGAAAGCATAGTACGATGGTGGTGCCCACTCGACTGAGGGCCTTCTCGATGTTCTCAGGGAATGGGGAGCCACTGCACCAGAAAAGGATCCAGGGGTATATGAAGAAACTGAAGAAGTTGATGAGTATGACCAGCACCACCCAGGCCTTCAGGACGGAGGTAAAGAGCACCAAGACAATGACACGGGTGGCAATCTCAAAGCTCCTCCAGAGGAAGATACAGACATAGGCCAGAGGTTTCACCTTGACATCATATTCATCATACTTGATCTTGATGGCTAGGATGTTGCAGCGTAAGGCTCCATACACAATGGACAACAGGGATAGGAACATGCAAAGACCTGGGGAGAGAAGAGAAGCACTGTCAAGTCTCACCTCCACCAAGAATGCTACTGTGGCAGACACTGTCAGTCCTCTACCCATATTCCTTGGAACCTTCCGTGCCCAGACTGACTTCCACCGGTCAGTATCTACTCACTGTACAGTAGGGCTTTTTCTCGGGCTGTAGAAGGATGCTTTGCCCAGGTGCTGGACAGTTCTGGGGAATTAGTACCCCTGGGAGAGCCCTCAATACCCCAATTACAGGCCTGATAATATCTGGAATGTAATTACTCTAGCTCTCCCACCCCTTGCGTAGAATAATTCTGAGTCAGGTATTCTATACTGTTTACCAGTATTTTCTCATAGGATTACTTTAAAGTCACCCACGTTGACAGCTGTCCAGTAACGTTCACTTTATTGGCTGCCTTCCCTTCCGCATCTCATTTCCCTTCTCCCATGCTCTTTACACTGTCCTTCAAAAATACCTGCAGCGCTCAAATACTTGTCTCAGGGTCTGCTTCAGGGTCGGCTCAAACTAAAACACCCTCCTAACCTCATCTTGCTCTGTCTGAATATGTAGTCTCCCTTAAACGGTACATTTTATTTCCTCAATTAGCTTACAAGCTCCTGAAGAGTCAAGAGTGACCACGTCTGATATTTCTTCTTGATATTCTTCAACATACACCAGGAGTAGGTACACAAACAGAAGGCCCTCAACAATAAATTGCTCACCAAGTTCCTCTCTTTCTGCAGGACTTTTAATATTGATATTCTGATTAGAGAATGCTCACTTTTCTTTACTCTTTAGTAGTTACAGTCTCGAATTCTGCAGATTGCTGAAGAAATGAAAATCTGTTACTGAGAGTCCATCTGTCTTAGGCTGAAGGGCCTTAGTGTTTTAGGAAGTCTTAACTCTAGCTGTTTATTTCTTAAAATAACTTATGGCTAATGGGTTTATCCAGTTTATATAAAACAGCAGGACAAGATGTGGCTCATTTAAATGGAGCATGGTACTGTGTTTGAGAGCATGACACTGTTGGCTGTGAGTTCTGTTATCTAAGAAATGTGCCGCCAATTCATAAGCACAGACTGTATGGTCAAAATGGAAATATAATTACTTATTACAGGCTACCACTACCTCCAAACACTAGAGCAAAGAGGGAGGTGAGGCAGGGCTTGGAGTCAGAAAACAAGAGTCTGGCTCTGGTTTTAGTCTTGTCTTGCCAGGCTACACTGGGGAAATGGACATCTCTTTGGGTTCTTTTTATCACCCATAAAATTGAGGTGGTAATACCTTCTGTGCCTGATTCTTAAAATGCAATGTCCATGTAACATAACTGTCTCTGTCTAAATGTATAATTTTAAATGCATGAAATAAAGGATTTTTTCTTAAGTTCTGAGTCAACGAGAAAATGTCTATATTTGGTTGGCATAAAAACTCTGAAGCCTTGGTACTTATTTGCCTGGGAGAAACTCAATTTTACTCAAAGCATCAACTTTTCTCATAGTCTTTGACATTGATTTAAATCACCAATATCACTCACTGTATAGATTGTTGTCTACTAATCAAATTTAAAATAAAGAAGTACTATCACGGGAGTAGGCTGGGAGGTAATTGGACTGAGTTATTTTTCCGGAGAGGCTATTTCAATGAAACATTTTAAATCAGTACATATTGGTGACATATTTTTATATGTGTGTTTACAAATTTCTATACCCTAAGAACCTAGTATTGAATAATTTTCTCTTAGTCCTTATGTTTTTCCCACTATAAGAAAAATACTTGAAATGCAGATGAACTAAGCATAATTAATTAAAATGTAAATTATGTATTCATACACATACAGTATTTATACTGTTATATTTATGATACTTTAATGCCAAATTATTTATTACTTTTAACAATGTAATGACCCAATTTTAAAGCATTTATTCATTTTTCCCATGTTAGGCCAATTATATCCAAATTACATTTTTTTCTCTATCAAGACAGCCAATTATTATCCAATCCTTTAGTAGCATTCTACCACTGAAGCCTTCTGAGAATGCAAAGAAATTGTCCTGAAATCACTGACTTCAATCATCACTCCCACTGTTGGGTGCTCATGCAAAATGTCACAGAAAGAGAGCCAAGAAGTTTCCGGTTAAGATGGCAGAGTAGGTAAATGCTGAGCTTGCCTCCTCTCACAATCACATCAAAATTACAAATAAACTACAGAATAACCATCATTGAAAATTGCCTGAAGTCTATCTGAAAAGAAGTCCTACAACTAAGGACATACAGAAAAAACCACATCAAGACTAATAGAAGGCACGGAGATGCTAAACAAGCTGGTCCCACACCTACATGTGGCATTTAAAAATTAAGAGAGATATCTCAACTGTGGAGGTCCCCCTGGAGGAGAGAAGTCTTGGTCTCACAGCGGGCTCCCCAGTCCAGGGTTCTAATGCCAGGAAGAGAAGTCCTGTCAACTTCTAGCTGTGAAAACCAGACAAGATTGTGGCTGAGTGAGACGGAGGGCTGCTAGAGTCCTAGACATTCCTCTTAAAGAGCCTGCACACATGGACGGACTCATTCCTCTGAGTTCTAGCACTGCGGCAGCAGCTTGAAAGGCACCAGGAACACACAGGGAAGAACTGATTTGTCTGACTTCAGGGCAAGGACTGGAGGAGCAGCTTTTTCCCAGACAGAAGTGCTCGCAGAAGCTACTGTTTCTTTGTTGGGCCCTCCCTGCTCCTAGTGTGCAGATGCAGGTGGCCATATCTGAGTTTCTGTCAACCTGGCTAACATGTGTGGCCCTGCCCTGATTATTCTCTGAGACCCCACCTCACCCACTTGTGGGCCCACCCAAGCCACTTCCAGTGCCTTCTCCATACAAATGGCCTGTCTTGGCTCATGCTGCGGAATTTCCTAAAATCTCTCAAAGGTTCACAAACTCAAAACAAGCAGTGTCTGGCCTTGGTGTACCTTGTACCTCTTGCTGAACATTCCAAGCCTAGCAATAGCAGACATCAGCCTCAGTTTGTGGCTTGGCCTCTCAAGGCACCTCCAAGCCCAGCATGGGTGGCCACCATCTTCGGATTGCTTGGTGGCTCATGTCAGGTGGCCCCGAGCAAAGCACAGGCTGTGGCTGAACTTGGCCTGTGCAAGGTCCCCTCCCAGGAGTCCTCAGAGTGACATGCCCAGTGGCTGGCTTTAGACTGAGCCCAAGCGCCACCAAGGGCCGCATCTGGGAACAACACACCAAAAAGGCACCGTGGTCAGGCACCAGGGCCCTGCTAAAGCGAATCTTGCTCCATAGGCTCAGCACCTGCACAACAGCTCCTCCACTGGTCATGGCCAGTCCTCACAACCAATCAGTCCAAGGGTCAATACTTCCCATTGACGTGCAAACAGTAATCAAGCCTCGAATATAACAGGAGGTCATATTCAATGCATACTGGACACACATGGAGCCCCTGACTCAGGTGACCAGGGAGACTGTGCCACTGGGACCCACAGGACATCTACTACATAAGGCCACTCTACTGAGACTGTGAGACATAGCAGCCCTACCTAATACATAGAAATAAAAACAGGGAGGCAGTCAAAATGTGGAGACAAAGAAACAAGTCCCAATTGAAAGAACAGAACAAAGCTCCAGAGAAAGAACTAAACAAAATGGAGCAAAGTGATCTACCAGATGCAGATTTCAAAACAATGCCAATAAGGATGCTTAATGAATTTAGGAGAAGAGTAGATGAACTCAATAAGAGCTTTAGCAAAGAGATGGAAAACATAAAAATAGAGATAGAAAACATAAAAGGGAACCAGTCAGAAATGAAGAATACGGTAACTGAAAGAAATGAAAAATACATTAGAGGGAATCAACAGATTAGATGAAACAGAGGACTGAATTAGTGATTTAGAACATAAGGTAGCAGAAAACACCCAATCAGAACAGCAACAAGAAAAAAGAATCCAAAAAATGAGGATAATTTAAGGGGCCTCTGAAACAATGTCAAGCATACCAACATTCACATCGTAGGGGTACCAAAAGAAGAAGAGAGAGAGCAAGAATTGAAAACCTATTTCAAGAAATAATAATGGAAAACTTCCCTAACCTCATGAAAGAAATAGGCATACAAGCCCAGGAAGCCCAGAGAGTCACAAACGAGATGAAGCCAAAGAGGCCCACACCAAGACACATCATCATTAAAATACCTAAGACAAAGACAGAATCTTAAAAGCAGTAAGAGGAAGGCAGTTAGTTACCTACAAGGGAGCTTCTATAAGTCTGTCAGCTGATTTCTCAACAGAAACTTTACAGACCAGAAGGGACTGGCAGGAAATATTCAAAGTGATATAAAGTAAGGACCTGTAGCCAAGGTTACTCTACCTAAGCAAAGTTATCATTTAAAATCGAAGGACAGATAAAGAGCTTCTGAGATAAGAAAAAGCTAAAGGAGTTTATGACCACCAAACAAGTATTACAAAAAAATGTTAGAGGGACTTAAGAAGAAGATCAAAAATATAAACAATAAAATAGCAATAACTACATATGTATCAACAATTACTTTTAATGTAAATGGATTAAATGCTCTAATCAAAAGACATAGGGTAGCTGAATGGATAAGAAAGCAAGACCATTACATAAGCTGGCTATAAGAGATTCACTTCAGATCGAAAGACCCACACAGACTGAAAGTAAAGGGATGGAAAAATATATTTCATGAAAATGGTAACAAACAAACAAACAAACAAGAGCTGGGGTAACAATATGAATGCCAGACAAAATAGACTTTAAAACAAAAATATAACAAGAGACAAAGAAGTACCCAGTTTTCGCACTTCTGGGTATTTATCCAAAGAAACCCAAAACACTACTTTGAAGGAACATGTGCATCTATATGTTCATTGCAGCATTATTTACAATAGCCAAGATATGGAGGCAACTTGGGTGTCCATCAGTGAAGGAATGGATAAAGAGGTGGTATAATGGAATATTAGTCAGCCATAAAAAAGAATGAAATCTTGCCATCTGCAACGATATGTATGGACCCCGAGGGTATTGTGCTGAGTGGAATAAGTCAGTTAGAGAAAGACAAATGCTATTTGATTTCACTTACATGTGGAATCTAAAGAATAAAATAAATGAACACAACAGAAACAAAGTTATAGATACAGAGAACATTTTGGAAGGGGGATTTGGAGGGATGGATGAAAAAGGTGAAGGGATTAAGAAGTACAATTTGCTAGTTACAAAATAGTCATGGGATATAAAGTACAGCATAGGGAATATAGTCAATAATATGTTAATAACTACGCATGGTGTCAGATGGGTATTAGATTTATCAGGGTGATCACTTTGTAAGTTATATAAATGTCTAATCACCATGTTGTACCCCTGAAACTAATATTATATTCTATGTCAACTGTAACTGAAAAAAAAAAATTAAAAAAGAAGGGGGTAGGAAGAGAGATACACTTGGGAGATAAGAAGCTTGTACAAAATGCTTAGAAAGTATATTTCTACCTCTAGAATTCAGCTGGTATCTAATGAATGGCTAGGATGATACTCATGCAAATACCTACTTATTCAGACTTAAATGAATAAACATTCCCTGACATCATTTCCCAACCTCATCTTCGCACAGTCAACACAAAAAGGGAGCAGTTGGCAGTTCCACCTATTTAAGTGGCACTTCGGAGAAGTCTAATGTTCCCTAATAATCCTATTCTCATTTCCTATGAAGGTGTGTGTGTGGGTGGGGGGGGTGCATTTTGCCATTTTCATCTTTTATTAGAAGGCAAGACATCATTTTAGGTAAAGCTAAAAAGGTTTTGGCAATATTCCAAACCTCTGCCTCACTTATAAAGCTTCTCGTTCAATTCCGGCCAAAAAAACTTCCAAATGAACTATCTTCCTATTTCACAGGCATGAATTTATTAGGCATGATTTGCTCATTTCCTAACTTAATACCAAAAACTTAATCTCTAGGTTAAGTGATGGAGACCATTTCCTTCCTAAAGATTTCTCTTAGGAAAGGAATTCTAACAGTTTCTCTGTTACTTTGGAGAGATAACAGAGGCTGCTTCCAAGATGGAAGGTGGTAAGTGGTCATTCTCTGTAATGTGACCACTGTCCACGGACAATGGATCTTCAGTAAAATGGCTGAACTTGTGAAATTCTCGGGTGGAAGAGATTTTTCAAAAAACTTCGTGAACAGCTTCAAGGGAGGAACTAAAACAGCCTGAAGGGATATGGTGTGCAGTGGCAGAAGGAAACTGGATGAGTTAGCACAGTAAGCTTCTGGAAATTGAAATTTTAACCAGATTTCTGAGGGGTTGTGATTTTTAACTCTTTCTCTCAATGCAGTAGACAAGGTATCTTTCTCATTATCTGGAGCCAGGATCTCTACCTGTACTATACTCCATGACTGCCTCCTTCTCAAAAATCTTGCTCCATCAATTATCATTTTCCTCTCCTAAATTTTCAACTGCTCTCCCTATCTTGGCCCTTTTTCCTGAGTGTATGAATATGCCTAAGTTAGCTGCATCTAAAAAACCATAGTAGTTGGCAAAACCATACAAAATTGTTGAAGCTATGTGATAGCTACACGGAGATTTATAATATTCTCTCAATCTTTTTGTGTATTGGAAAATTTCTAAATAATACTTCCTTCCTTAAGGAAGTGAGGGTGGGAAGAAGGAGAAAGGAAAGAAGGAAGAAAAAAGAAAAGGGTGAGGGAGGGAGAGAGGAAAAAGTTCTTCCTTCACCCTGCACTTCTATCTAGTACTACACTCTGACCCTTTTCAGCCAACCCTCTTAAATTAATTTATCTCTAATCAAAATACTCACATTCTAATCCTCAACTCCACGTAGTTTGGATTCTGGTCTTGCTCCTTCCTGATATCTCTGCAACGTTTGATGCTGTTCATTCCCACCTTCTTGAAACTTTTCTTGTGGAAGTGATCGCATCATTTTCTCCTAATCATCCTCTCACTTTCTTTGCAGCCCCTTCTCATTTTCTTTCATAGGCACATCGTTCTCTTCCATTCAGGAACCATGGTTTTATTTTCTCCTTCTAACCTTAGGCCTACCAGATTTCTCTTCCTAGATACCTTATAGGTGACTCAAAAACCAAAACCAGAACCAAAACAAAACAAAACAAAACAAACAAACAAACAAAAAACACGGACAGAAAAAACTTGTATTTCCTTGAAATCTCCTCTTATATTTCCTCTAGCAGTTCATGACACCATCACTGCAGATCATCCTATCTAGAAATCTATGTGTTAACTTGAACTTTTCACCTTCCTCTCCTGTCACACCCAAACAGATCCATAAGCTCTTGCTACTCAGTGTGGCTCATAAACCAGCAGCATTGACATTGACTAGGAGTTTGTTAGAAGTGCTCCACCTCAGACCCATTGAGTCAGAATCTGTATTTTAACAAGATTTTCCAAGTGACTGTATGGCCACTAAAGTTTGAGAAGTACTGCTCTAAGTTATTTTCCTCCTCCCTTTCTGGTTCTGTCACTTGTTTACTCTCATGGCTCTTGCCACAGGGCTCTAACTCATCTATTTCTCTGCCACCAGCCTTCCTCTTTTCTTTGCCCAAATAAACCCTACTTGTTCTTCAAGGTCCAGTTAAAATGTTACCTCATCAATAATGCCTTTCCTCAGCCTTTATTCAATTACATTCATTCAGTTGTGCTAGATGCTTCCAAGACTCTCCTAAGCTCAATTAACTGCCACTCTGTTGGGCTTTCACAGCCACCTATGCATATCTTTATTTCATCACTTGGTACCTTTGGTTTAGTGTACTCTCCTAGAGGTAGCTACTGTTTCATACAGATTATCACCAGCACCTAACACAGTGATTGGCACAAAGTAGGTTATTGATTTATGCATGTTGAATAAATGAATCAAAAATTACACAATCTGTGAACTGCCTTTTTTCACCACTGAATGAGTAATTTAGGCTCCAAATCTCTCGCAGACATAATTGAACTCAGAAATGAGAATTCTCAAAGCCTCTTACCAGAGGGTGACTTCTAGGGTTATGGGCTTCCTATGTAAATACACTTGCATTTCTCATGTGCCTTCCTCAATTAAGAAGTTGTAGCTGGGGTAGGGGAGGGTGAGTGAAAAAGGTAAAGGGGAATAAGAGGTACAAACTTCTAGTTATAAAATAAATAAATCACAGGGATGTAATGTACAGCACAGGGAATATAGCCAATAATATCATAATAGCTTTGTATGGTGACAAATGGTTTTTAGACTTATTGTGGTGATCATATAGTACGGTATATAAATATCTAATCACTATGTTGTACACCTTAAATTAATATTATATTGTATGTCAACTATACTTTAATAATAAAAGAAGAGTTACACCCATTTCCAATATTTCTTGAGAAGTAGAATCCAAATTAGAAAAGATCTTTAAGACTTAAGTCTTACTCTGAAAAAGTTTTTTTTTGAGATACAGGAGGGAGGCCTGCAAACAGGGAGATGTAGGAACAGTGCAACATTCTCTGACCATAGAAGTAACTAAGGAAGTGAAGTACTGCTTCAGAATGTGGGGCCCAACCAGAATTAAGACAAGTCTGGGTTATCCTGGTAGTGTTGTCTTCCTGGCCAGTTATCCAGATCGTTGTTTTTGCTGGATTCCATGGCTTACTCCCTGGAGTTATCCTTGACCACTCATCCTAGGACCCAATGTTCTGCTTTAATTTCACTCCAGGCCCTGACAACTGGTTAGCAAACTGTTAATGAAGAGGTTGAAAATGAGAGAGATTATCATCACTATGAGCTTGTAGCCATATCTGCCACCTTTCCTCCTCAGTCGCTACCACAAATACTGCTTTTGTTCTTTAACAGCTTTACCAAGATATAATTTACATACCATGTAATTCACAGTATACAATGTACAATTTTATGGGGTTTTTAAAAATAGATTCACAGATATGTGCAACCACCATTGGAGTCAATCTTAATCCCTTCCCTTCTTTTCTTCTTTCTTCCTTCCTTCCTTCCTTCCTTCCTCTCTCCCTTCCTCCCTCTCTATTGAGGTAACTTTAGCTAATAACATTATATAAATTTTGGGTGCACAACAGTATAATTCAATATCTGTATATGCTACTGTGTGCTAGAGTATAGACCACCAAAAGTCTAGCTTCCTTTGATTACCATATATTTGACCCCTTTTATGCATCTTTTCATGGCCAAATAATATTCCAAGAAAACCTCAAATAACATTCCAACATACAGATATACCACATTTTTTATCCATTCATCAGTTGACGGAAATTTGAACTGTTTCCACCTTATCGCTATTGCGAATAGTGCTGCTATGAACATTCCTATACAACTGTGCTGTCCATTTTTCTTGGATCTATAGGAGTAGAATTGCTGGGTCAGATGATAACTTTATGTTTAATTGTTTGAAGAACTGTCAGACAATTTTGCAAAGTGACTGCACTATTTTACATTCCCATCAGCAGTGCACGAGGGTTCTAATTTCTCTATATCCTCATCAATGTTTGTTGTTATTATTAACTTGAATTTTTATTATTATTAACTTTTTGATTCTAGCCATTCGAGTGAATGTGATCTGGATTTGCATTTTCCTGATAACTAATGATGTCGAGCATCTTTCATTTGTTTATTGGCCATTTGAATATCTTCCTTAGTTGATTCTGGTTCTTAACTATGGAACAAGCTCATTACAGATTTCACGTTGTCCCATATGTATCCCAAAAGTTTGCTAGAATTCAAAGGCCAGATCTGCATAGATTAATTTAAGAACAATATATTAGCCTTACCCACAACCATCAATGAACATCTGAAATTTTAAAAAAAGATAGTACAATTCTATCTTTTTATGCTTTTTTAATTTCCTAAAAAATGCGTCAAAAAGCAAAAAGATTTCCATGCTGACAGTGGAAAATTAGTTTGTTTTGGTTCAATTCAACACTTCTGCTAAGAACAACTGTACAAACACCTGTTCAAAGGCATCAGAATGCAGTGAGTACTTCTGGGGTCAAGAAATCAAAGAGAAGAAAAGTCCCAAGAAAAAAATCTAAAGTTGCTTTCCCCCTCAATACATTTGCCCATATGTAGTGGGTACTAACAGACTAACAATCTGAACACAGCTTTTAGAAGTCTCTCAAAACAGGTGGATGTAGAAGTGTATCTTGATATTCCAGCCCTATAATGGTCCTGGTATATACCGAAAGCTTTCTGGTGGGAACACAAAGGACAAGATAGTAGCAGTAAGCATGACTAGAAATAAATAAGCCCTCCCAAAGACTGAAGTACAAACTTCAACCAACTCAAATTGTGAATGAGTCAAGTTGATCTGTATCTAATCCAATTACCTGCCATAAACAAAAGTAAACGGTTTCTGGAGAAAGAGAACTCACCCAGAGCCTCAATAAAAATTTAATAAAAATACGACATTTAATTAAAAATAATATGGCATGTCAACAAAAACAAAAAATGATAAAAATCCAAGAATGAAAATAGATAATAAAAACAGACCCATAAGAGACACAGATATTGTAATTATCTGATATGGAGTTTAAAATATCTATAATTAATATGTTCAAGAAAATTACATAACAAGATAGAAAATTTATCATAGACTGAAAACTATTTTAAAAACTCAAGTGAAAATTCTAGAACTGACAAATACAATAAGTGCAATTAAGAAATGAACAGATAGGTTTACTAGATTAGAAATAGCTATAAAGATAATTAGTGTTAGGTAGAAGACAAGTCAGAAGAAAAGAGAGAAACAAAAAGCATGAGAAACTTATGGAAAAGTGAAAATGTCAGAGGGAGAGACAAAGACAGAGACAGGGACACTGAAGAAAAAGAAGCAATATTTAAAATGATAATGGCTAAGAATTTCCCCAAACTGTTAAAATATCAAGCTAAATCCCCAATAGGATAAATATGAAGAAAACCACAACCAAGCATATTATGTTAAAATTACTGAGCACCAGTCAACGTGAAAACCTTAAAAAGCAGTCATATATTTTCATTTCTTAAAAAACAAACCAAAAAACAGATTAACTTCAAAGGAGCAACAATAACAAGGACAGCTGGCATCTCGACAGAAATAACAGAAGCCAGAAAACAAAGATATGATACCTCAAAGTGGGAAGAAAATGACCTCTTACATAGTTTCATACCCAAAGATGAAGGTAAAAGAAAGACACTTTATGACAAAACAAAAATGAGGGAATTTGTCACCAGCAGACCTGCTCTAAAGAAAATACTAATGGTAGTATTTCAGGCCCAATGAAAATAATCCCACATGGAAGCATGGAGATACAGGAATGTATTAATAGGGACCGAAAGGATAAATACGACTCAATTTTTATAATGGGTGAAAGACTTTAACAGTCACTACACACACACACACACACACACACACACACACGCACACACACACGCACACACACAAAATGGTTGCTAAAGACATAAAAAGGAACTCAAGCTCATTAGTCATCAGACAAAAACAACATACTACTACTACACATCCTCTGTATTACTAAAAGTAAAACCAAGTGTTGGCAAGGATGTGGAGCAATTGGAACTTATACACTGCTTGTGGAAGTGTAAAGTGGTACACTATTTTTTAAGTTTCTACTAAAGCTAAACACGGGCATTCCCTATGTCTCAGCAATTCTATCCCTGAGTATAGGTATACCTCGTTTTATTAAACTTCTCTTTATTGTGCTCTGCAAATATTGTGTTTTTTACAAATTGAAGGTTTTGTGGCAACCCTGCATTGAGTAAGTTTATCAGTGCCATTTTCTCAACAGGCTCAGATCATGATTAGCATTTTTTATAGCCATAATATATTTTTAAATTAAGCTGTATACATCGTTTTTTAGACATAATGCTACTGCATATTTAACAGACTACAGTATCATGTAAAAGTAACTTTTATATGCACTGAGAAACCACAAAAATTCTTGTGACTTGCTTTAAAGTGATATTCACTTTATTGCAGTAGTCTGAAACTGAACCCACATCTCCAAGGTATGTCTGTATAGATGTAACAGAACTGCATACATATGTATGCTAAAAGGCACATACAAGGATATTTTCAGCAGCATTACTTTTAATAATCCCAATATGGAAATAACCTAAATATTAACCAAAAGAAAAATGTATCAATTCATGGGGATATATTCATACAATGGAATACTACACATTAATGCTAAAGAACAAACTGCTACAAGCCACAATATGACTCTTACAAGTACAGTATTGAACAAAAGAAGCTAAAACTCTTCTCAGTCTCTCTCATGTCTTTTGTTCAGTCCTTCTCAGTGCCTTTACTATCTCTCTCACTGTCCTTATCTCTATTATCTCTGTTCTTCTGAGTCTCTCTTAGGCTCTCTCAGTCTCTGTCTCTGACAGGAGACCATGCTCTGTCTATGGAGTGTTACCTCTTCTCCAATAAACTTTCCCTTTGGCTCTAAAATAAAAAAGGAAGTTAGACCTATGATTCCATTTATATAAAATTTTAAAAATATAGGAAAAATTAATCTGTGATGTCACAAGTCTGCTTTCTGCTTTGTGGTTTGTCTTTGGAAAGGAGGGTTGGTAAAGTCATTGAGAAGGGGTGCAAGGTAGGCTTCTAGGAGTACAGGTTATCTTCTGCCTTTTGACCTGGATAGAGGACAATATCGGTGTGTTTACTTTGTGATAATTCATATAGTTTTCTGTATACATTTCACATGTCAATAAAAATATTTAAAAACATCTAGCTGTACTACTACTAGACTTACTAGGTACTCAATAAATGTTTATTAGATTGAATTTTTTAAAGCAAAAGACTACTCTTTCATTATTGTAATGAAATTTTTTCAGAAAGTTTCCTTTGCTACCCTGGCAAAATGCCAAGTAGGAAACAGTATAAGCTCCTACTTAGAACACTGTAGTACAACTGGTTCTACAGATGTAACCAGAATGACACCCTAATACTATAAAATACATCTTAAAGTTTTAGTGACTAAGACCTTACTATTACCAAAATCTCTCTTGAACATCTGCCAGTTTACCAGATGTTTAGTCAGAAATTGAGGACTTTCCTTTCAGTATATATTTGTATTTGTTTAGTACTCAGAATTGTCAGGACAAATATAATAAGCACATATAATATAATTAGTATTGTCTACTCCACAATCCCCAGAGATCCTGAACGATTTTTTTGTTTTTTTTTTTCCCCCACACATATTTCGATTTATTGCCTAAGGAAACTGGATACTAAAACCTCTTCCAGTTCATCTCTCTTATGCTGAAAAAAAATATTGCACTCTTCATGACAGGGACCACTGTAAGCTCTTTACGGATACTAATCACTTAATCCTAACAACAATTCTATAAAATAGATACTGTTATTATCTTCATTATGAAGATGAAAAAACAGAAACACAAAGATTCTAAATAACTTCCCAGAAATCACTTAGCTAGCAGAGCTGGAATTCAAGACCTAAGCAGTCTTGCTCTAGAGTCTTAATTAGTTGTAACTAGTGGGCAATTTTTCCTTAAATATAGTGAAGTCTATTTCTCTAGCAGTGGTCTTAGCCCCACTTTTCAATTTCTTTTATCAATGGGAGGTAAGAAGTAGTAATCAGCTACCCTTGAAATTGCTTGGGGCCTCAGGAATCTGGAGAATCCCTCAGAGTATTTTGGGGAGTTGTCTAATTCTTCCTTGCTTCCACTGAGCCCAAATTTCATATCTATTTCCTATGACATGAGTATTCTCTCTATATAAAGACTTCCTGAAATTATTCTTTCTAGGCACTTGGGAGTGGGTAAGCCTCACTGCACTATGCTGATTTCTAGGAATGGCCTCCCATGGTACAATCAATGATCCGAAAGAAGTGGGACAGGCTCCTCCATCTGCCCTACCAACTTCCTTATCATACTGCCTCAGGCAGTAAGAAGAGGCATCAATGACTTAAGCTAGAAAAAAGAAAACCGTTACCTTCCATAGCCAGACAAAGGAAGTTAGTGCCTGGCCCATGTGTGGGGGCCCTCTATCAGGTTATCTAACAGTGACATGGTAGTGGGACCACTTGGAAGAAACACCAAGACAAAAGTTCTGCATTCTGCTGCAGATTCTCAACTATGGGGAGGCATGGCTAACTATCTTAAAATAGTTACTCATGAGAAAAGAGACATAAAAGTGTGACACAAAGTGAACTTTGTAAATAATCAGGCATGGCCACTTGACCCTCTGCAACTGGAATCATCTCTTGTATTTCTTGCCTTTGCCAACACTTGAACCTCAGACACTCACAAATATTCTTACATCCAGTAGTGTTTCAACTCTCACAATAATTCTCAGTATAAATTTTTTCCCAAATCCATCTTTCCTTCTCTCTTTTCAAATGCTTTATTCTGTTCTTATTTCATGGTGTTATTTTATGTGTTTATGGTTGTAAACAACATGAAAAGCTTTTAGAAACAGGTAGGATATAAATAATAAAAAATGGAAAAATAAATGGCTTGGAACCTGCAAAGAAGACATCAGTTCTCCTTCTGTGTGTGACTATACCTGCTCAGTGCCCCAAATTCTAAGCTGTACTACTGAGACCTACTTCCTTTACAGAGATGGGTGAGGAATCAGAAGGGTCTATGCTGGATTCTTCAAACACAGGCTCTACTAAGAAACCTAAGAAGCTACATAAGCAGCATTGCCAAGTTCCAATGAACCCAAGCACAGTTTTGACAATGCACTCTGATATGGAGATGGTGGTGGGGAGTGTGTGTCTTTCCACTGAGTAGCATTAAGTAACTACCACTGGCTTATGGCCGCAGACTCCAGAAAAGAAAATCGAAGCCTACATCTAGACAAAAGCCAAGCCTGCATGATAAGTCTTGGTAGTACACAGAAGCATTTTTTTTCTAGTGCATTTAGAGGTGAGTTCAACAGAAGAAGAATGAATATGAATTTATCCTCAGGTCTTGCAGGCTTCATATTGTCTTACACATTGACATACATCATTACACAATCGTACAGATCCCTGTTTAGATTGTTATAGTATAGCAGCTATGTATACTATGCTGAGTATAGCTGAAAATGCTCTTTGGTACAGAAAAACATCATATATATTTATCACTTCTTTTTGGATTTGCAATAGTCAAATAAATTCATCTGGTCATAGGTTGATGAGAGCAGTGCGGGATCCTAATCACAGACATTGAACATGAGAAACTTCCATACTTGAGTAAAACCAATACAAAAGACCTAAATCAACCTTAAGGTAAGAATGAAACAAACTACAGTAAAATTTTTACAGCTTTATTGAGGTATAATTTATGTACAAAGAACTACACATATTTAATGTGTACAATTTGGTGAGTTTGGACATGTACAAGTAAAGTTTTAATAATTAAACTAACCACAAACTTCAATTAGCCCATATTTAACCAAAATTTCCAATTAACCAATATTCTACTTTTAGATAAAAGAGAAATATGTCAAATTCATATCCCTAATAGAACACAAGCTCAACAAAAACAGAGATTTTGTTTTGTTCACTAATGCCTTGCACCAAGTACAGTGCCTGACACATAGTGGGTGTTCAATAGATATCTGTTGAATAAGTTAATTGACTACAATGCTTTATTATTAAGTTAAAAACACTACATTTAAGCCAGTGTTTATGTATATTCTTAATTTACCAAACCATATGCTACAAACATGTTCTAAATGGTGCACATTCTCAATCTCAAAGAATGTTTCTAAAATGCATAGGATCTTTTCCAAAGAAAGGCAGAACGATAACAAACATGACTGAAAAATACAGAAGCAAAATATATTTCTGGGTGACCCATGTTTACTAGAAGATCAAATGCCCCCAAATCTCCATTCCCTTTGGACTGTTTAACTCAGTTTCACGGCACATTTGGCACATTTGTTCTGCAAATCACTCTTACTTTGAAAGAGAAGAAATTGGTTAAGCAACTCTGTTCAATGTA
>NW_011889373.1:235090-251452 GCF_000151845.1 Pteropus vampyrus
AGGATATAAATAATAAAAAATGGAAAAATAAATGGCTTGGAACCTGCAAAGAAGACATCAGTTCTCCTTCTGTGTGTGACTATACCTGCTCAGTGCCCCAAATTCTAAGCTGTACTACTGAGACCTACTTCCTTTACAGAGATGGGTGAGGAATCAGAAGGGTCTATGCTGGATTCTTCAAACACAGGCTCTACTAAGAAACCTAAGAAGCTACATAAGCAGCATTGCCAAGTTCCAATGAACCCAAGCACAGTTTTGACAATGCACTCTGATATGGAGATGGTGGTGGGGAGTGTGTGTCTTTCCACTGAGTAGCATTAAGTAACTACCACTGGCTTATGGCCGCAGACTCCAGAAAAGAAAATCGAAGCCTACATCTAGACAAAAGCCAAGCCTGCATGATAAGTCTTGGTAGTACACAGAAGCATTTTTTTTCTAGTGCATTTAGAGGTGAGTTCAACAGAAGAAGAATGAATATGAATTTATCCTCAGGTCTTGCAGGCTTCATATTGTCTTACACATTGACATACATCATTACACAATCGTACAGATCCCTGTTTAGATTGTTATAGTATAGCAGCTATGTATACTATGCTGAGTATAGCTGAAAATGCTCTTTGGTACAGAAAAACATCATATATATTTATCACTTCTTTTTGGATTTGCAATAGTCAAATAAATTCATCTGGTCATAGGTTGATGAGAGCAGTGCGGGATCCTAATCACAGACATTGAACATGAGAAACTTCCATACTTGAGTAAAACCAATACAAAAGACCTAAATCAACCTTAAGGTAAGAATGAAACAAACTACAGTAAAATTTTTACAGCTTTATTGAGGTATAATTTATGTACAAAGAACTACACATATTTAATGTGTACAATTTGGTGAGTTTGGACATGTACAAGTAAAGTTTTAATAATTAAACTAACCACAAACTTCAATTAGCCCATATTTAACCAAAATTTCCAATTAACCAATATTCTACTTTTAGATAAAAGAGAAATATGTCAAATTCATATCCCTAATAGAACACAAGCTCAACAAAAACAGAGATTTTGTTTTGTTCACTAATGCCTTGCACCAAGTACAGTGCCTGACACATAGTGGGTGTTCAATAGATATCTGTTGAATAAGTTAATTGACTACAATGCTTTATTATTAAGTTAAAAACACTACATTTAAGCCAGTGTTTATGTATATTCTTAATTTACCAAACCATATGCTACAAACATGTTCTAAATGGTGCACATTCTCAATCTCAAAGAATGTTTCTAAAATGTATAGGATCTTTTCCAAAGAAAGGCAGAACGATAACAAACATGACTGAAAAATACAGAAGCAAAATATATTTCTGGGTGACCCATGTTTACTAGAAGATCAAATGCCCCCAAATCTCCATTCCCTTTGGACTGTTTAACTCAGTTTCACGGCACATTTGGCACATTTGTTCTGCAAATCACTCTTACTTTGAAAGAGAAGAAATTGGTTAAGCAACTCTGTTCAATGTATGATCATCCTTTTTACTAAGCATTATCTGAAATAATTCAAATGCACTTCTAAAAAGTTTTAATAAAACTTTGAAAGCAAAGAATAAGCAACTTTTCTAGAGTCTTTCTAGATATTCATTGCCCCCCCACACACATTTCCCTTAATTAACCTTGATGTTTGAATCCTAGTCCACACGCACAAGAACTCAGAAAATGTTCACAGAAGCGGATGAAAACAACTGCATGTCCTTAAGTTCAACTCAAAGTAGCCAATTCACAGAAGTTCTAAAGTCATGAATCTACTGTTCTACTTTTTCCTAAACATAGTGAACATTGTAATAACCTTGTTATAAAATGCTTTGAATTTATGTTTAATATTATTTTCCCTAGAGAAAATTCAATTTCATTCTATCCACGGGGTCCAAATTACTTTTAGGTCTCTTGAGGCACAATTAGAAATACCAGAAATAGCTTCCAATCTGAAGCCAAGCATTAAAAACTACTTATCTCTGGATATATAAAGATTCTCTTTCAATCATCTTTCTCATTCTACATGTTGAAAAACTACAGAATCAGCCTTAATAAGGAAAGGCTAACAACACCAAGGACTATTATCCACATTACAATGTAGCTGCATCAGCCAGTTTGACCCTTTCCATAAGTCCCCCTTGCCTATTTGTAAATCTTCAGCCCTTAGCCGACCTTTCATCCTCCCACTTGGCAGTCTAGGCGATCTATGACTGCAGAGAATGAGGAAGGATTGAGTATGTCACACCTGAGAAATAAAAATGTGAATTCAATTCAATTTTGAAAAAAGTCTTTAGTATGTTTGCATGCCTGTCCCCAGGCTAGGTCCTATTAAACATGTGCTTAAGACATAAAAAAAAAAAAAAAAAAAAGGTGTTTGCAGTAATGTATAAAGGATGCTATTATTTATCCATATTTTTCTCAAAGTTCCTATTTTGGTATATTTTTAAAAGTAGACATACAAAAGTTAGTTATTTGAAAAGATCAACAAAATCAATAAACTTCTAGCTGGACTGATCAGGGAAAAAAAGACAGAATGTGAATTACCAATATCAGAAAGAAAGGGGTATCACTACAGTCCCACTGACATTCAGTGTATAAGAGAATACTACTAACAACGTTTGCCAATAAATTCAGTGACTTAGGTGAAATTGACAAATTGCTGAAAAAAAAGCAATTTGCCAAAAGTGACACAAGATGAGATTAAAAATCTGAATAGTCATCAATCTATTAAAGAAATTAAATTTATTAGTAAAACCTTCCCAAGAAAGAAAATTAATTCACCGCTGCTTTGCATCAAGACCAGAGGAGCCAAAACATGGAACCCAAGCTCACTTTAATCACCTTTTGTAGAGTTACAAATTTCATTAGAATTTATTAAAGTTTTTGTATAGCATTGTATAATGCTATACAAAAAAAGAATAGGCACATTATACCCTCTGCGGCCTTGCTGTTTATATAAGAGGATCCTCCATAAGTAAACGATTAATACATTAATCTCTACTGAGCACTTCCCAAAGGCCTGCGCCACATGCCCATGTTTTCCGCTTATCTCATTTAATTTTCACAACAATCCTGTCGAATCTGTATTGACAGATGCAGTTTATAGATGAAGAGGCAAAAGATCTGTAAGGTCAGCTTGGTCACACAGTTATTCAGTAACAGAAAAGGCCATCAGCCTAAGCTTCTGACCTTAGTTCCAGAGCATTTAAACAAAAGAAGACCTGTGTTCCAGCCAAGAGGCTGCCTAGAATCAGAGCACCTCCTGAACTTCCCAGCTACTGATGCCCCAGAGCTGAGGCCTCTCCAATCCCAACTGCCCAAGAGTATCTTCCCATATGTCTCAGGACCTAGATTTCTCAATAAGCTCCCATATTCCTTCATGCAAATTCAATTCAGAGCCTACTTAAGCCAGCAAAAAGGAAGAAGAAAAGAAAAAGAAAGGAAAGTGAGTAGAGAGGAAAGGAATAAAAACAGCTTCTTTTTAACATTTCAAAGCACTTTCATACTCACTATCTGCCTTATCTTCCTAGCGTCCTAAAGAGATAAGCAAGACAAGTATTGTCATTTCTGCTTTATAAAAGAACCTGAGACATAGGAAGCCATATAAATCAAAAGGAGAATGGAGAAATAGAGCTATACAGTAGAACGGGGTTGGCAAACTAAGTCCAATTTTTGTATAGCTCAAGAGCTAAGAATGTTTTGGACATTTTTAAAGGGCTGTAAAAACAAAGAAAACCAAAGAAGAATATGTGACACAGACCATAAATGGCCTGCAAAATCTAAAATATTTACTCTCTGTCTCTTTACAGAAAACTGAAGCCTACGACAAAATACTTTTAAGCCACAAAAAAGAATGAACTAGCACTTACATTCATCGGCATGCACAGTTCTCAAATTATGTTGAGCAAAAAATGCAAATTTCAGAATGATATTTACAGTATAATAATGTTTAAAGACCTACGAAATCAATATATAATATTTATGGATACAGTGTATATGTAGTTAGATTATAAATCATGCATGAGAATGATAAACTCTGAAATGATGACAAAGAAGGGTCAAAGGGTGCCCCAATGTACTAGCAATGTTTTATCTCTGAGAGAGAAAAAAAATTCTGAAGCAAACATATGAATATTTGATAAAGCAGGCAAGGAGATACATGGTTTGTTATATTTTTCTCTACTCTTGTTTATATGCTTTAATATTTTACAACAATACCAATATTTTGAATTGATGTATAAATAAAAAATATCTGCAGTTAATAAGTGAGGGGGATAATTACAGACATTGTGTATTGTTTTCAGCAAGTCCTCCAGAAAAAAACAAAACAAAACAAAACAAAAAAAAGCCCTCTCATGATATCCTTGTAGACAAGTCAGAGAAAACTTGTATGCTAACATGAGTACAGTTAAATATATTTGCAACTGGATAAGCAATCTGTACTTGTATTCTTTACTATTTCCTTTCAGGCTAAAGGACATTTGTCAAGGAGTGCTCAGGGCTGTGCCTTTAGGGCTGTCCTAGTCTCAAATTCTTGCCAACTATTGGATGAAGACATAAAGTTATAGCTGGGACAAAACTGAGAAGACAAAAGAATACTGATTCAAAATGATCTCAACAGGCTGATACCCTGGGCTCGAATCTAAGAAAAGGAAATACAACAAGAAAAAATGTCAAGCTCTACCTTTATATATTTAAAAATACACTGTAAAGGTACAGATGGGTAAATATTGCCTTAGCTGCTCTCAGTATGAAAAAGGAACTAGGAAAATTTACTGGACCATCTATTAATATAAACCAACTGTGTGATTCAACTCCTCTAAAAGCTATAACATTCGGACACAGTTTGCATTAAAACAATAAAATAATTTTAAACATAGTCTTACTGCTAACAACTCTTATCAAAATAAGTATGCAATTTCACATGCATTTATGGATGCCATGTTTTAAGAAAAAAGTGACATTATCAGCTTGTACCTCAAGTGCAATGGCCTTGATGGCTTCAAAGCATGTCATTTGAGAAATGATTAGAGAATGTGGAGAAGGGAAAAGAAAAAGGAGACCAGGTACTTGTGAATATTTGGAGATCTGCTATGTGGTAAGGGGAGGTAGATGTGTGATTGTTGTTTTAGCTGGAAAAAATCAGGTCTATCAGGCTGAAGATTAAAAGGGACTGATTTCCATATAATACAACTGAAAATGCTCTACTTAGTCATGTCGGTTTGGTGGGGTATCATCATAAAAGGAATCTGCCACCCCCAATCTCCTTTCAATTGTGGGAAGAGAATGTGGAAGAAGTGACAGTGTCCCAGTTCTGAGCCTAGACCACAAGAGGCTCTGCAGTTCTACAGGTTTTGCCTTTCTCAGAGCCCTGCTACCAGCAGCCTAATCTGCTCAGGAAGAAGAGACCACATGGAAGTGAGCCATTCCGAGTGTAGCCATCCTAGATGAGTCATTCCCAACTGAATCACAGGCTAAGTGTGTACTAATAAGCAAGCTCAACGAAGATTAGCCTAGCCTGGCCCAGACCAGAAGTGCCCAGTGACCTGGAGACTATTAAACACACAATAAATGATTATTGTTTAAACTACTAAGTCTTGGGTAGTTTGTTACCAACAATAGCTAGTCGATATAGTAGAGACCTCTTGTCCCCTTTCCAGCATATGGCACCACAGTCTCTACTCATCCCAGGGTGAGTAGATTCCCTCAAGACTCCCTCCTTTAGAAATCTACAAATGAGAAGCAGGTTTCAGTGTCTGTGCTCATGGATGCTCCTAAATTCTAGGGTACACAACAACAAGCTATCTTTGAAGGAAGCAGCAGTGGGGTTCCCAGCTTAGAAGGCAGGGGGTGAAGTACTTGGCTACCCATATTATGAGCACCCTTCATCTTGAAACCCCACTTTAGGTGGCTTCTGGAAGGGAAGGGAGTGGCCTCTCACCATGAATATTATAGAAGTCTCCATTCTCACACCTCTTCCCCACAGGTATTTCCTTATAGAATTTGAGGGTGAGGATGTAGGGGATTGACTGTGGTAGGGCTGGTTTGTCACTCTTGGAAAATCCTTAAAAAAAAAAAAAGGAATCTGGCCGATACTTATTGTTTTTTTCTGAATGTGCTGTATCCAGCACTTGGGCCTGATGTCACTTCTGGGAGAAAAGGAAAAGTCCTACTTAACTTCTTAGTACATAAGGAAGAAACACTTAGTACATAAGAGTGTTTTATCAACAGGATAGTGCCTTTTGAGTACTAAGAGCACCACTGCTAAACATTCTCAAGCAGAGGCTGATGGATTACCTCTCAGACATACTAAAAAAAAAAAAAATTTCTACATAGAGGGTAAAGTCAGACAGGATGACCTCTTAGATCTCTTCCATCTCTTAGCATTCTACAACTCCATGAGAAGTGTGTTAGCTAAAAGACTAGCAATGTGTCAAGCATCTAAAAACCTGGGCTTCGGTCTTGGCTTTGAGCCCTCAAACTTCCTAGACCTCAGTGTTGCAGATACTATAGGCATCCCACTTAATTGGTATCTTTCCTACATTCTTCCTTGAAGGCAGAACTCTAATTCTGATTACGTGCTTGCCCTCTCACATGTTCAAGGAAGATTATCACAGGTTCAGCCCCTGGAGTAAATCAAAATTTGTATAGATCAGTCTCCTAAACTTCTTTGTGTCACAAAAAGAAAAAAAAAATGATAATATTTGCAAAGTATATAAACTGGATTAATTGGATGAAGTTGATCTAACATTTCTAGGCCCTGCCCAGCTGCTCTGTAGGGACAATGGTATCTGTACCTCAGAGGCATCTGTAACTCTATTTCCTATTCCTGTGGCTAGGGTTTAGTTTAGCATGAACATGTGACTCATGTCTGGGCAATAGAACCAAAGTAGAATTCTGCTGTAGAAAAAGGTATTCCTCCCCAATGAAAAGAAGTACACAGGAAGAAACCTCTCTCTTCCTCCTGACTTGGTCATGCCTCCATGCGATGTCTAGACCTATAAAAACCTGTAGATGTTTTAAAACAGGAACCCCAAATTCTTTGATATTCTCCCCATCAAGGAGTAGGGTCTGTGTTTCCTCTTCTTGAATCTGAGATCTAGTGATTGCTTGGATAATAGAACATGGCAAAAAATGATTCTGCCAGTTTCTGGATCAATATATTAAGAAACAGAAAACTTCCACTTCATGTCTCTTGGAACACTTACTCCTAAGACTTAGCTGTCATGCTGTAAGGAGAGGCCCACATGGAAAAGAACCGAGGTGTCCAGCACTCAGCCCCAGCTTAGCAACCAGTAGGAAACAGTACCAAACTGCCAGCCATGTCCATCTTAGAATGAATTCTGCAGCTGGATTTCTCCAGTTATGCTGCCCCAGCTGATGCCACATGGAGCAGAGAGAAACTGACCCTGCTGAGACTTGCCCAAATTACAAATTCATGGGCAATAGAAATGACTATTGTTAAGTCAGTAAGTTCTGTGGTCATTTGCTGTGCAGCAATGTATAACGTATACACAATCCTCTTGTAGTCATGAGCAGAGACAGACACAAAGATGGAAAAATGCCTAGGTCCCTGATGACACTGTTGTGCTGATAAATTAGCCAACTATGAAATCACTCTGCCTCTAAATATATAATATATAATTTAAGCCACTTTAGCTGAGTCTTCTATTACTTGGAACGGCAATATCTTAAATGATATCCTATGTTTTTTCATCTGTAAAAGTGAGATTAATATAAGTGCCCTGCTCTTTACTTTTCACCATTCACTGAATATATATTGAGAACCCATATGCACTGAACTGGGTGTAGAAATGAGTAAAACAAAGACCCACGGCTAGCCCAGTAGCTCATATTTGACCATTCTCCTCACCTACAATGAAAACTAACATTCATTGTGGAAGCATGAAAAACAGAGATAAATGGAAAGAAGAAAAATATAACACATAACCTCACTATCCCAAGACAACTAATTGACATTTCATTGTATTTCCTTTCAGACTTTCTGAAGTTTTGTATTTTGTATATGTGTATGCATATGTGTACATGAGTGTGTGTGTGTGAGTACATACATGCAAAAAATGAGAAGATATATGGCAGAAATTTATAAGCTTATATCATATAAAGCATTACACACACACATACACACATGCACGCACACACGCAGAGCTATCCTTCAACTTTCCCCAATGTGCTTCTAAGAATGCATGAATTAAAGCTATTACATTTAGTTCATAAAATACACTTGGTCCTAGAAATGCACAACACATTAAATAAGATTTTTTTTCTGAAGCTAGACAATATGTCTGGCCAAGGTATATCTCTGGGAAGTGTCTGATTAAAAAGAAGGCAGCTGTGTTAGGTTACCAAAGTTCCTAGAACTGTACAACAGGTCCTGGAATAATGTAGTTTCATTCAACATTGTTTCACTATAACATTGATGAGATGCTGTAAGAACTTCAACTCTTGTTTATATCAATTAGCCTGTGGTAAAATCAATTTCATTACATGTCATTTCACTTAAAGTCACAGAACCTATTGATAATGTTAAGTGAAGACTTACTGTATTATAAAACTAGACCTACAAATCCTAGCCTATTCAGCCTTCCCGTAAATACAGCAGAAATACAACAGGAGGAATGAGTTATTAAGAGTGATTTCTTAGGGATCCAAGACACGATAAACCTCTGAAATCACTAACTGAAACACCCTATGCTGACCATCACCTTCTACCCAACTCACTTGTCTAAGAACTACTACAATTGTTTTTTTGTTATATTCTTATCAAGCCCTCAAATCAAACACACTCTATTTCTCCCATTTGGCTACGAATCCTCAGTGTACAATTTCATTCATTCTCTTGCACAAACCTCAAATGCACTTGCCCCTCTATTCTTTTCCAGCCTCCAACAGAACTGGAACCCTGAAGGAACCTCTGCCGTTTCCACAGCTGCACATGCCTGCCCTGCCGTGGCTCAGATTACTGCTTCTATTCAGATCTACTCTCAAATGGCAGGGCCTGAGACCAGCATTTGGATGCAGGAGGTTCATTTGGGAGGTAAGCCTAGGAAACAGAGTGAAGGGATGAGGGAAGCAAAGCTATAAAGACTATATGATTAAGTACATAATTAAGCTAGTTACCATTGTGGCAAATGAGGTCCATTCCCACTGGGGATCCACAGAAGACCAAATAGATTGGACCCTAAATTATCCACCTTAAGGACGGAGGCTGAGGCTTTATCCATTGACTACTGTCTCCCTTGGTCTGGAGGCAGTCCTACGGGTGTTATACTTAGCTCATTTGATCATAAAGTATTCCCCACACTTTTCATCTGTACCTGAGCTGCATTCCCTGGCAAAGGGAAAAAAAAAAAACCTGAAGCAAAATAGAAGAGAAACACCACAGTGTGTGCTGGGACATGTGCTTGATGTGGGATGCTAGCAATACACATAGAACTTTTCACCACAGCTGCACTAAAATCAAGAGGACCAAGGACAAGTGGGTCAGAGTATCCAAAAGCCTGTTATAGGCCCCGAATTTAGCTCTCCACACATCTATTCTTGCCTCTAGACTAAATCTTGAAACTTTATGAGATATCTCCTTTTACATGTCCCACAGACCCTTCCAACTCAAAATGACAGAAAAAGAGTTAGAAGCACATCTATGGATTCAAACTCTTTAACAGCAAGTGCTGATGGCAGCAGCATGGGGCTCCCTCAACTGCAAGAGAGTTTGCCAGAGGATGAGGCTGTGAGGGTCCTTTCCAGACTGTGGAACCCAGACACCAGCAATTATTCCTGAATTGGGACATGTCATAAATTAGACATATTTTCCCAATCCTCAAGAAGTGGTGAAGCTCAGGGGTGGGCACTGCCCTCTCCACATGTTGTGAGGCAATGCACCTTATGTGGTGGTCACAGGCCTTACTGCTTGCCAGCTCCAGGATATAGGCTGTCAGGTCACTGATGCACATGCAAAATGCACTGTCTAGTAGAGGTTCAATTGTATCCCCTCTCACAATGTAATAAAACCAGTTTTGTTCCCAATTATATACTTACTTCGATATTTCTAATTAATACTCCTTTGTTCTCTTTTGAACTGGTTTTAACATCTCCCTCATAAGTAATAAAATGTCCACTCCCTCATAAGTAATAAAATTTTTCACATGTCCGTATCTGTATGAGCAACATTATATTGCCCTTTCTGAAAAATATCTTTTAACTGCTTTGGAACTCACAATGAGATGTCCAATAGATTCATTGGCCAGAGCCAGGTAAACATTGTTCATGGAGAAGTGTACCTTATGTGCAGTTAAAACCCAGGCATGTCTTTTCTTGCCTCTCCTAGGTGAAGCTGAAGTGCCAACTGAACTGTGTTGACTCTGTCTTTTTCTAATTTTAAATTGCCTTTCTACTAATGTTGTGTTTCTGTTCATTTATGGCCATTAAGTTATTCCCTATTGTTGACAAAAATGGATGGGAATTTGGTTTTAGGGTCTGAAGATCTTTGAAGATCTCGCTAATGGATTCATGGTTTATAGAGATCTAGTCCCTGCTGGCTGGCTGACAGGCAATAGAGAATCTGGTTTGTCAGACTTTTTATTTGTTTATTTTTATTTTTTATTTTTTAGCTCATGTCAATCTGGAATCTCATGCCCTTTGGGAGGAAAACAGCTATTTGAAATCTGGACTGGGGAGATTTTCTGTTTCTGTGTGTATTCTTGATCCATGGCTGAAACTATGGAATTGAAGTTATTTCTCAGTAGCTCTGTGGCTGTGTCTGTAAGTCAGAAATGCCTTCACCTCTGATAGTGTGAATGTGTAACATTTTCCTACTTTTGGATGGTATTAACATATTAGATTATAAAGTCTCTTTCTTAATTTAAAGGAGCTATATTCTGATTGGAATATCTAGATAACTGCTTGTAGCCAGACAGAAAAAGTTGAAAATCACATGATTCACTTATATGTGGGATATAAACCTAAAAGCAGCAAATTAACAGGACAAACAGAAACTCATGGACATGGACTATAGACTAGTGGTTACCAGAGGGTAAGGGTGAGGGAGGAGGGGGTAGGGAGACGGTTAAAGGGGGTTAAATATAGAAGGGGAGGGAGAGGGTGAAGTGGCTAAAGGGGATCAAATATACGGTAGCTGAAGGAAACTAGACTTTGGGTGGTAAACACACAATAGAATATACAGATGTCAAATGATAATGAAAATTATATAATTGTTTTAAGCAATGTTACCCCAATAAACTTAAATAAAAATAATAATTGCTTATATAAGTTGAATATAACTAAAATTTCCTAAAATATAGAAATTGAACTACTTTAAATGTGTAAGATTTAAAATATGTCTTCTCTGATTTATCAGCATTAAGTATAATACAAGCATACATTTTTATGCCTCTTAGATAAATTTTTCCTAAACTTATACATGTTTATGATCAAATGAACTAGAATTACTCCTGCTGAATGTTTAAGATTATGAAAAACATCAATTTGTTTAAGTAAATTGAATCATTGTTCTAACTTATATTTCCACAGTAACGAGGTTTTGTAGTATATCACCTTGAAGAACATTTCCACAATCTTCAGATAACTGAAGACCTTAGACTGATATTATAATTAGATAATTAATAGACACTGAATGAATGCCTAGATAATTTCTAAGATACAAAAACTGCTTACTAAGCATAATTTTAGTTTATATACTATAGCTTATTTGTATATGCTATAACAAAGTGAGTTTGTAAATGAGTATAATCATTTCTGCCATGCTGTGAAACTACAAAAAATGAATAAAGCTGAATAAAGTTGGGTTGAGTATATTCATGAATTGCACTAAAATGAGAGAAATTATCAGAAGTCATAGTGACCCTCGGACATTTTAAGTCTCTGCCATCTCCAGATAGTTTTTATTTACTCTAATGTTTCCCTGAAGGCCCTATGATCAGATGTAGGACAGAGATTTAGTCTTGACAAAGCAGGACAGTCTCAGAACTCTATGGAAAAGGACAGTAACTCAGGTACTTCAAGAATAGGCTTTTAAACACAGATGTCTGATGTCATCACATCACTTTTGAGACCCTGTCAGTGGACCTAGTCAGAATTTTGAGAACACCTTAACTGAGAAGATGGGTTCATGACACGGATATCACAATGTCCACCAGAACAAGATCTAGGTTTGTAAAATCCAAAGACCTGTACTATAAAATCAGACCTTTGATCCTCATCTGGCCTCCAAATAAAACACAAGTGAAAGTTCTTGAGTGAGCTGTTGAGAGTGCTTTTCTAGAAATCTGAGAGACCCTAATACCTCTAATTGAAGACCATGGCTTCTTTTTTTTCCCAGAGGAGAATGTGACAAACTTTCTATTGCGAGATGGCCTACTTCTCAGGGTAAAGTAGAGGAGGAACCTCAACAACAAGTAAGAGGGCTGGGCTCTCGTCCCTACTGTACTACCTACTCGCCATGTGACTTGAGAGAGCTGATGACTATCTCTGGGCCTAAACAGCCTTGGCTGTAAAATGGAGACCCTAAAAATTAATCCCTGTCCCCTGTGCCACACTTATCCACCTTCAGTAGACAACTTTCCTTAGGAAAAGATCATAGACGGGTCATTGTACACCTCGAGCAGACCTTTGACATAACTGAGTCCAACTTCATTTTATAGCCATGGAAGCTGATGTGCCCCCAAATAAACTGCACTATGGGAGGCCAGAACCTGAGTTTCCTACCTCTTCTGTCAGTATTTTGCCCCAATATGTCATGAAGATTCTGTTCCATAGTCCAGTTGGTGAATTCCTTTCTTCCTACATTTCAGAACTCAAATATCTCACAACTACAGTATCTAACCTGCCTCACTGCTGCAAACTGGTTTCCTTTAGTAGATTTACTTTAATGGAAGTTTAGAGATATTTTCCCAACAGTGATTCTAGAATGCTAAATATAAGAGAGACCAATCCTCTGCTTTCACAAAGGACTCTGAAGGAGGAACATTAAATGAAATACCAAATGCAGGGCAAGTTCATAGACCTTCCTTAGATTTGAAACAATACTCCTAAAAGAATAAATTAAAACAAATTCACTATTGCAGTGCCAGTCAAATGTGATCTGTGGACTGATCTAGTATGGAAATTGAAAGACCATTTAAGTGACCTAGAGATATTTTCTCCACAGCGATTCTAGACCCTTAACTATAAGAGAGGCCCATCTTCTGTTTTCATGAAGGACTCGGAAGGAGAAATGCTAAAATGATACCAAATGCAGGTCCTTAGACTTAAAACTATATTTCTAAAAGAATGAAATAAAACAAATTCATTATTCCAATCTATTCAAACTGTGGTGCATGGACTGGTACTGGTCAATGAACTGTCTATTATTGATCAACTACAAGAACAAAAATTGAGAATCTGCATTTAGGAACATTTATACCAATCTGGCTTTGCCCCAATTTTTAAGTGAATGGACTCACCTACTGAACTTGGTCTATGCCAGCCCTGGTGTCGTATTCAAGTGGTGAGTCAAATGTGAGCTGTATGCTAGTCATACATAATAGGACCTCATATCAGTTCATAAGGAATTATAACAATAAAAGCAGATAGTGACCTTATACCAAAGACAGTTTGAGAAGCGTTACATGAGAAGACTGATCCTTCTGAACACTGTGAACTTAGAATTAATTTGAGGTGAGACTAACAAATTTAAGTATCTATAGTGGCCAATGAGTGAAGTGGGTCAGAATAAAATAAAATCAATTCACTATAGAGGAGTGGAAAAACCAGAGGCCTGATCTTAAAGGGACAGCGCCTTGTATCTCCAGCTTACTGGAACCACATGTACGCGCCCAGACATTTTTGATTTTGCGAGAAGCCAGAAATCCAGCTATTCAGGTAAAAAGTTGTTGATTTTAAAAGTCAGCTGCTTATCTTCTTCTAAGATGTCTATGCAGGACCGACAAACCTATCGGCTGTCCAGGGTAGGTCTGTGAGCTGTCATTTTGCAATTTGTGCTTTAGGAAATAATGTATTAGAAGTTAATAGAAAGGCCCTCATTTTTGAGCCCAGGCCTTCAAAAAGCTTCTGTTCCCAAAGGTTGTTCAGTGAGAGGGCAGCCTAGTTCCCAGGCCTTGTATTCATGTCAACACCAAGCCAACATTACTTTCCAAGTTCCCTTCCACACTCAACTCTTGGGCTCAGCTCTTCCCACATGTGATGCTTTCTTCTGTGTTGGCCTGTGTTGGCCTGTGTTGACCTGTGTCTGGTGTCTGACCCCAGTCAGCCCTGACACCACGTTTGATCATAGACCTGGTTTGGCAGCCACACCCTCCACAGTCCCTGTCCCTACTCACACTGGTCTTAGATTTCCCACTCCCAGCAAGACCTTGGTCATCAATGGTGTCTGTCCTCTCTGCAGAGCCGAAGCCAGAGCAAATCCTTCTTCACCATTCCCCTCCCTCCTTTTTGAAATGCACAAAATGATGAAACTTGGGGGGCTCATTCCTTCTGAAAGGCAGTGATTCTCACTCTCTGCCTGCCTTCCTCCTCCGAGTGTAGGAGTCCTGTACTCGGGTACGAGGGGTATTTGGCAGGGTGCTACATATTGACTTATGCCATGCTGGCTGTGACTCCCATGTTTCCTGTGAAATCCACAAACACAAATGAAGTATAATTCTTAAAGGGATGGTAGTATAGCTCTGCCTGATTTTCCTATGTCTGTGTGACCCTGACGATGGCTTGCCAACACGAGGTCATTAAAGCTCAGCCTCCAAACTCCACCTGGGACATCAGACAGAGAATCTGAAAGAGCCCAAGAAGCCTGACACCTGTCACAGTGACCATTAGTGTCGACTACTGCATGGACACTAAGGTGACCACCTGACCACACAGACCTACTAAAATGACATAGTTTAACCACCTACTATGGTTTCTCTGGCCCTTAGTGAATTCCTCAGCTGTGCCTTCCAGTGAAGTATCCAGGAGACTATGTTTAGTTCTATAACAAGCTAGAATCACAAGGCAAAGCCAACAGTTCAAAGATCATTAACCAACACGTCACTATCTTGGTATAATGATTGATTCCCTGGCACTACCAACCCTGGAGGCACTCTCTGTTGGCTAAAGGACACTGGAATATGAGCAACCATGCCTGGGACACAAAGATCCTTCACTTCAGGGATGGGGTGGCAGTGTTGGTGCTTTCATGTAATCAGCTGAAGGTGAATCTCGACCTGCAGTTGCTGGGGAGAGGCCTCCTTGCTACTCACAGGAACAGAAGAGTAAGAGTCGAACCTGGCTAAGGCTAGGAGGGCTTCGTGGCTCTCTATGACAAATCATAAACTTGTGGGGTAGACATTTTCACAATGAGGTTGCTGGAAATATTTGGTTTAATGGGCATTACGGTCAAGAAAGGCATCTTGGATATCTACAAGCACATATTCCAAGGAGCTCTAAGCACAACCCTGACACTGATGGCTCAGGACACTCCTCTGACATGGGCAAAGATGAAGCAAGCTCCATCAGCTTTCCCATGTGGTGGCCGGAGGCAGAGAGAGGCCGAGTCCCCAGGCAGAGGGGAGCCGAGAGAAAACCAGGGTGAGGACTGTCTGGTTCCTGGATGTACCTCTGGCTTCCTCCTCTGCGTGGCCCACCCGTCTCTCCACGAGGCTGCGCAGGCCGTGGTTTTCTCAGCCAGTGGCCCGAGTCTCCAGCAGTCACATGAGAACCAGGCCCAGAGGTACCTTGGGGAGCTCACCTAAGCATCTGGCCGAGAGGGACGGAGACATGTGCCGCTAGTTCTAGGGGCCTCCTCTCTGCCAGGCACCGTGTCAGGCAGCAACGACTGACATACGTTGACTCAAACACCAGGAAAACCCAAACATGGAGGAACTCTTAGTACCTCCCTTTTACACATTAAGGAACTGCTGCTCAGAGGCAATAGATGAGTGTCTAGGATCCCATGGCCACAAAGTAGTAAACGGGGATGGCCAGCCCAGGTCATCTGACCCCACTGCTAAAGCTACCTGGGCAGCCTCTCTCTGACCGGCCCTCTGTGGCAGGCCAGGAGGCAAGAGGGAGGCCCTCAAGCATATGATGAACAGGAGAAAGTGTCAAATGTTGCCAGTCACAGGCAAGGGGATAGATTGCTAGGACACTTGATGTGACAACAATTTTTAAATTAAAACAGCACATGAGAGTATTTATAAGAATTGCATGCACTTCTGAGTCCACCACATAGGAGAGAACTTACACAGAACATACTTAAACCTCTCCAAACACGTATTCAGCCACTGATAACTCTGCTACTCTATCAAGTGTATGACCAGAGACAGATTA
>NW_011889373.1:252443-252785 GCF_000151845.1 Pteropus vampyrus
GGCACTTGCAGAGTGGGAGTCTGTGTGCTTCTTATGCCTGCGAGAGGACCGGTGTCTTCTTTCCCTAGACATTGTTTACTGGGTTTTGCCCAGATTGGACCAGGTGGATTGTCTTGCTGGCCTGGGCCTTTCCAGATACCAGTGCTTTTTCCTGCCCACTGTATCCCTGTGCTCCGGCCCTTCACTGGTCAGGGAGCTGCCTTTGTGACAACTCAGACTTTGTGATGTCACTGGTGTCCTCTGGGTTCTGATCAGGACTGGCCTAGAAATGCCCATAATAGGAACCTGGTCTACCAGTAACTTGACCCTCCTTTTCAGGGAACTCTTTCTAGTTGACTTTAA
>NW_011889373.1:254032-259326 GCF_000151845.1 Pteropus vampyrus
ATTGGTCAGGGAGCTGCCTTTGTGACAACTCAGACTTTGTGATGTCACTGGTGTCCTCTGGGTCCTGATCAGGACTGGCCTAGAAATGCCCATAATAGGAACCTGGTCTATCGGTAACTTGACCCTCCTTTTCAGGGAACTCTTTCTAGTTGACTTTAACAGTCTAGTAAAAAAAAATAAAATGTTTCGATGGAAACATTACCTTGTCCTTAGGACACTACTTGGAGTTGTCTGATTTTTTTTTAGTCCTCCATTGTCTTTGAGCTCCTGCATCCCTTTGTAAGCTCTAGGTTACTGATTAACATGCATAACACCTAGTACAATAGAGGTTCAATTGCGCCCTTCTCCCTCCTGTTGAAGCCAGTTTTACCTCCAGTTACACATTTATTTCAATATCCCTAGTCAATATTCATGTGTCTGTACTTTGGATTCTCTTTTGAGTCGGTTATAACATCTGCTGGTTCTCTCATGAGTCAAATAGAATCTTTAAAATGTATTCATTTTAGAAAGTCTGAAAATGAAAGCAAAAACATACCCCACAAACCTGTTCTTTTTCCAGGATGCTTCACCAGTACAAATGGAGCCCAAGGTTACAACTGCCCATGTCAGAAACCTGGGAACCATTTTTTGACATCTCCCTCTGCTTCATCTTCCCATTCAATTGATCATCACCTCATTCTACTTCTACATCATTAATATTGCTCCAGTAATTCATTCCTACTATTCCTGCCAGAGTTGTTATTCTCACCTTGACAACTGTGGCATCCTACTTACTGGCCTCCCTGTTTCTCCCTTCACTCCCTTCCAACCCACTTTCTAGAGTAATCAATCAGTTTCTAAAACTAAATCTGATCATGGCCACTGCATTACTTAACACTCAGCAATGCCTTCTTATTGCATCTGGGATACAGTTTAAAATCCTGGGATGCTCTTTTATGCTCTTCCTGCATTTGACTCCTCTTCCACATCTACCAAGTTTTACTTTAAACTTAAGCTCCTCTGAGAGTTTTTCTATCATCTCCCAGCCTTGGTTAGAGCTCCGCAATATACCCTCACACAGGACTTTCACTTTGCAAGATTTACCTTAAATAAGTATGACTAATTATTTGCTTTATGTTTGTCTATCCTGTTCCGAACACATAGGGGCCTGTCCACCCTATTCACCGCTCTATCCTCAGAGCCCAGTGCAGGGTCAGGAACACAGAACATATTCAATAAACTACTCACTGAATTCATGACTGAGTTCACATAAATCTAACTCCAAATCCTGCTCCCTCTGGTGGACAGTAAGTACAATTTCCTTCTTTAGTGAGATAGAGGTAATCTTGTCTACTTCACAGCAATACTGTGACAACGAAACACACGATGATGCTAATCACAGTGCCTGGCACAAAGCAAAGGTTTGTGCAGCAGTCATCATTACTACTAACATTACCACCTTGAGCAGAAGAGAGACAGGCACTTTGAGTTCCAGGCAGGCCAAATGGCAGGCTTCAGGGGCCTTCGTGGAGCATACTAACCTTAGTGTGTTTACCTGGGCCTCAGTGCAACCCCTCCTCCAAGGTCCAGAGACTTGATCAAGCCCTTGCTGAGAGCTGACTAGACTCACTCAAAGTCTGAAGTTCATAGAAAGTGTCCATTATTCACTGCCTATGAGAAATAAAACTCTCCAATAGTCTATGGTTCCATTTATATAAAATATGTACAGCAGGCAAGTCCACAGAGACAGAAAGTAGATCAGTGATAGCCAGGGGCTAGGGGAAAGGAAATGAGGAGTGGCTGCTAATGAGTATGGAATTTCTTTTCGATGTAATGAAAATGTTCTAAAATTAGATAATGGCGATGATTGTACAACATTGTGAATATCCTAAAATCCACTGAATTGCACATTTAAAAGTGGTGAATTTTATGTTATATGAATTATATTTCAATTGAAAAACAAAACAAAACAAAACAAAAAAACGACTCTCCAGTGAAGCATATGGTTGGCTCCATCTTCTCTCCCTGAGGCCAAGATCTGCTGTGGCCAAATTCATCAATATATGTTCAGTGAGCACAAAATCAGAGAGGAGATGGTTATAGACTTTGAATGTTGAATGGGGTCAGGTTCTGATGATAGTCTTCTACTTAATATCCATTCTTCCCTTTATATTTTAAGAAAACATGATTTTGTTCTGGGTGGCAATGGGTCCAACCCTCGCTAGGTCAGGACTATGCTAATCTAGTGTTTCCATTCTCTGCTGATAATAAAAATCACTTGAAGTATTTGTTTAAAAAACAAAAGAGAAATGAAATAAAAAGACATATCTTGGGCTCCCATACCAGACCCAGCAAATGACAATTTCTAGGGATGAGGACTGGTAATCCCTGCATTTTTAATAAGCCTTGTCTCTCCATCCAGTGATTCTAATTATCATCAGGGAAGTTTGAGGAATTCTGGTCTAAGGGACCAAAGAATCCAGTGATTCTAATTATCATCAGGGAAGTTTGAGGAATTCTGGTCTAAGGGACCAAGGGTAGCAACCACTCCTATGCTCAGCTTTCCTATAATGCCTTGTGTCTAGGTGACTATGTGACCAGTTCTGGTCAATGAGACTTACATAAGGTCTATTAGGGAGGTTTCTGGGAAAGCTATTACTACTAAAAGGAGAAAGACAATCATCCTTCTGCCTTCATCCCTTTTTCCTGCCTTGAAGGCAGCTATGATGGTTGGTGCTGCAGCAGCAATCCAAGAGAAAGACTAATGAATGGAACTGCAGGGGCACTGACTTTGCTACTGTGAGCAGCTGAAATAATTCCAGCAACTGCCTCCCTCCAATTTCTAGTTAGATGAGCAAAATAAACCCCAGGTTGTTTAACCTGTAGTCAAGTGTTTGTCCCTTGCAGCAAATGCATTCCTAATCACATGATGGATACTACTGACGTTTGCCTCTGACACATCCCCGCCCATGCTCCAATTATAACTGCCTTTCCCCATCCTGGTGAGAAATTCCTTCCCCAGATATGTTAAGGCAGTGATTGGGGTTAGTTAAGACCTGCATAAATGACAGCCATCTGAATTTTTAAGAGGACCATGCCCATTTCCTTTTCCCATATATATTTGATTTCTTGTTTAACTCAGAAAATTTACATTTTTCCAAGTTATTGGGGGACATCTCACAGATATTCTTTGTGACACTGACATTTTAAGAAACAGGTTTTATTTTCCTGAACAGGATTCTGTCTAAAAAACTATAATGAGGGCTGGCAATCTTTTTCTGTAAAGAGCCAGTTAGTAAATGTTTTAGATTTTGTGGACCATATATTCTCTGTTGTGACTAACCAACTCTGCTAAAAATTTTTTTTTAAAAAAGCAGGCATACATAGACAGTAGGTAAATGAAAGGGCATGGCTGTTTTCAAATAAAATTTTATTTACAAAACAAGCAGTGCCTAATTGGCCTATGAGCTGTCACCAGCCAATCTTCATTTTCAAAAACTTGAGAAAAAAATTGGGTCTTCTCGTAAAAATTAAACAGACTATCACCACATCTAGTCTCTTGTGTCCCTGTCTGCCACATGGAAAAACAATGAACTGGAAAAAGGGTATAGTGGCATGCAGAGGACTCACCTTGGTCAATGTCCATTCCAGTTATAAGTCCTTAGAGAACAAGGATGCTGCCGTATTTATTGAGCATCTACTGCCTGCCTGGGGCTCTGGGAGGCATTTTCACATAAATGTTAATCCACCAAGGTTCAAGACCTCAATTAAGGTCCTGATTTATCTTAAGAATTATAGTCATTCTGAGGCAACCTAGATAAGGGAGACAGCTGTGACATGCCAATATCCTGTGACCCAGCCATAAATCAAGACATTTACCATCTAGCCTGGAATATAGGCAGGGAAAGGATAATACTGAGGGAAATGAAATTAATAAGAGTGATTTATTTTTTAAAATTCCAATTGCAGTGTTATCTTAAATATGCATTTTTTCCAACTTAAGGAGTTTTAATTCGTTTTTACTTATCTATATGGTAAAACTTACTGGACTATCTGGTTTTCATTTACCTATAATATTAATATTTGGAAGTGACTATCACTTCTTCCCACATGAAGGTTTTTAACTATGTCCATGCGTGTAGAGGTTTTTTTGAAATCTGGCTAAACCAAAACCTGCCCTCAATTTGACAATGTGAGAGTAGCCCAAAGGGTAGAGAACTACTCATTTAAAAGCTGAGATATCTATTTGACCTGCAAGAAGATAGGAGAGTGCTCTTGCTTACATCATTCACCACAAATGAGCTGTTACGACCAACTGTCTCAGCTGGTTTAGAACTAGCACTAAAAGACAGAGGCAAAATCCAAAGAGGCCTGGCCTCTTGCTGCTAGCTGTATTTTCAGACAATACGACAAGCTGTATTTTCCAAAGTGGTCACAGCAGTGAACTTCCAGAACTCTACCTTTCCCCAACAAGTCAGAGTTTTCTTACCTCTCCTTCCTTTGAACCTCATCAGGATTCCTGACTGCTTCAACAACAACAAAAATATGCAACAGAAGTGATATCACATGACTCCCAAGGATAGATCACAAAAGGCAATATTCTTCCTGTCTTGCTCTCATTCTTAGGACACTGGCTCTTGAAAGCAGCCACCATGTCATGAAGAAGCCCAAACTAGCCCAAATGGAGAAATGAAATGGAAAAGATCTGAGGCTTCAGCAACAACTAGCATCAACTATAAGAAATCTGAGTGAATGGGCCTTCAATGGATTCTAGCCCTCCATCTTTAGGCCGCTCCAGCAGATGCACAGTGGTGTGTAGGTGAGCCTTTTTCAGCCTTGCCCAAACTGCAGCTTCATAAGCAAATTAATGTTGTTATTATTTTAACTTAAGTTTTGATTTGAGTAACTAGAATGCAAACTCAGGATTGAATGCACATATGAATGAACTTCACCTGAAACAAAATAAAACTTTGTGTTTTGCTCCCGATTTTGATCCCCAAATGGAGGCAGAAATAAAAAATATACATACTTCTTCCCACCGTGGTGTCTTGCTGCAAGGCGCTTATATACAGCTGCAGGGTCAGCTGGGGGGCTGAGCCCAGGAAAGCCTGGATCACGGATGCCCGGCTGAACGCAGATCGGTGGGTGAACAGCTTGCCCTCTGCCTGGCCTACTTCCTTTTCAATCTCCTCTGAGTGGCCATTTTTTGGCATTTGTCGCTTCTTGGTGATGCTGACATAAGGCTCTTCAATGTGGCCTGACTGACAATAGATGCAGAAGACTTCAAAACACCTAGAAACAAATTAACAAGTGAT
>NW_011889373.1:260408-266071 GCF_000151845.1 Pteropus vampyrus
AATTTGTTCAACTGAAAATAATGAAGTTCAGATTATGAGTTCAAGTCCAGCTGATCCATTTGAGTGTGCTCTGAAGAAAGTCTCAAATCTATGACTGAGGACTGTTTGAGGCCTAACAACTTCACAGTTGGATTACTGACCACAGCAAAGACTAGAAGACAGAATAAACTGACCATTGTCTTCATTCTCAAATAAGTGATGAATGCAGACATGCTTTACTAAGTGCTGTGGGGAACGCAAAGACAGCTGGATAGCCCTGCCTCATTCAGAGGCGCTCACAATCTAAATGGGAAAATGGGATATATGCATAATAAGGATAACAAATAATAAATACAACTAATATTTATACAGCACTTTCAGTTTATAAAATATTTCTCATATATTAACTTACTTCAAAAGAAAGCCCGCTGCAAGAATTTGAGTCACAGCATTATCTGCAATAGTAAAATTCTAGGAATACTCTAAAGGTCCCAAAATAAAACAATGATTAAATAAATCATAATATATGTATTCAATTAAATATTATCCAATTCTTAAAATTGACAGTATAGACATACATCTACTGATATATAAAATTTGATAAGTGAAAAAAGTAAATTACAATAGAATTTATATAGAAAATTCCATTTTTTTATAAAAAGAAAATTACATATGTATAAAAATACATATAAATTTCACATACACATACACATAAACAGTGGAGTGCTTGAGCTGGCTCAAACTGACTCAAGAGACTGTTAAATAGTTAGGAATTTTGTGAGCCAGATATTAAACAACTAGTAGCTTGAAATAGGCCATGACAGCAGTATTTACATCACAGAAATCAGCAAATACTGAAAATCAGGGCTTTTCCCCCCAAGAGATAGTTTGTCCATTTACCATAGTAAAAATATTAGTAATGATATACAATAAATGTTTAGAATCGTTCTCTTTAGGCAAATTAAAAGCTTTTTAAAATGTGCTTATCTGTTTCTGTTGTTCTTTCTACAACAAATGTTTTACATGAATAATAAAAATGAGCTTAGAATTCGTAAAGACTAAAACAAACCAAGAAACATTAGTGCATGCTAAGAGCTAAATGAATGAAATGAAGGTTGAGAGGAGAAAGCAATTCTCTCCATGCTGAGGAGGGGGCTGTATTAAATAGGAAGCATTTACAGAATTATAGATGAAATGAAACTGCAGTGTCTACCAGTGGAAATGAAAGAATGTGCCAGAATGAGCTAATCACAGAGGTGGCCTTGAAGCTCAGGTGGATCCCCTCGCAATCCACTGTTTTTCCCAACTAATACATTTACTTTAGCATAGTTTCACACGTAGTAGGTGTTAAATAAATTTGTGAAAGGCCCTAAGATTTCTACTACTTGTCACTACTGGTTAAGAAAACTGGTAAGAAACAAATTACTATTTCTTCTTGGAATTCTCCAAGACTCATCCAATTACTCCAAATCTGTTGTTTTTTTGTATTTTTTTTTTCCTTGAGAGGTTGTCTAAATATAGACGTAAATATTTTCATCAAAATCATTCAAGGTAGTTTTTCAATATGATGTAGACCAAGGGTTGGCAAACTTTATCTGTATTTATAAAGAGTAAATATATTAAGTTTGCAGGTCACAATTTCTATTGTAACTAGTCAACTCTGCCACTGTAGTGCGAAAGCATTCATACACAGTATATAAATGAGTGAGTGAGGCTGTGTTCCCATAAAACTTTACTTACAAAACAGGCAGTGGGGGTGTTTGGCTTGTGAGGCATAGTTTGCCAAGCACTAATGCAGATAATCAGCACGTCGACCTGTTTTTCTTTTTCTTTTTTTTTTTTTTATGTTATCTCATTTTCAAACACTATAGTGTAAGGAGTTCATTCCTTAGCTGAAACTATGCATGTTGGTTAGCACAAATAACCTGTGGTAACAGAGAGTCTCTAAAGTAGTTAATAAAAACACATTTTCAAAAGAAATACAATGATTTCCTAGATGCCACGTTATCTTCATATGACACACATGCTTGGTGAGGCCACACAAGAACCAAACTCGTTAATTAAAAAGTGCCATGTGACCTTTGAAAGGCCACTTGCATAATCTCACTGAGCCTCAATTCCTCAACTGTAAAAAAAAGATAATGACAGCTCACAGGGTTTTATAGTAGATGGAATTAAATATTGTATATAAAAGCACTTTGCGAACAAAAAATGCTCTTCAAATTTAGGCTATTATTACTTTAAAGTCTTTTGAAAGTGTACTATAGAGAGAAATACAATGGTGAAAAATTTTACAATGTTCTATAAAACATTACTGGAACTTCTTAGCTTTTATTTTATAAACTCAGATTTTAATGTATCATTTTTTTCCCTCATTACACTAGTAACTAAAAATGAAGGAAAATTCCCTAAACTAGTAACTCATTTATATTTATTCCTTCTCCCAATTAATTTATAAAATTAACATTATTGTAAAAAAAAGATAAACAAATTTTGTTGTTATCAAGAGGTGCTTTTCTCTGTTTTTCCATAATATCTATTATCATTCACAATAAGATTGTCCTTAAAGTAGAAAAAAATAAATTCAAGACATTATTCTATGTTGTCATTCAAACAGCCTTAATAAGGAAACAATCATACTAACTGCAACTTCGGTTTTAAATATCAGACTGATATAAATGAAATATGGTGCTCTCCCGATGCCTCCCTGTAGGAAAGAAGCAGTGAGGCCTAGTGTGTAGTATTTATCCCATAATCAATAGGGTGTAACATAATTCATTTTTAACTATGTGAATTTGAAAACAGCATCTCGCCAACAAAGAATATGGGTTGAGCTAGTTAGTATGCACTCCAAAACAAATAGGACTAAATTTTCCAAAAACAATTTCAAACTATTACTAAGTCCAATCGATGGGGGGGGAGGGGCGGGGGAGAGTAAGAAACATACCATGACTCTCCTTTGTATGTGGAAATAATGTTGATCCTTCTGTAAAGTTTAATAGTTAAAAAAGAATCATTCAGCAGGAAGAACTTCCAATAAGATATGGAGTCATTCTAATACAAAACATAAAATTGCTCCTTTTCTTCTGGAAGCTAAGAGGCTTGGAACTGCATTTTGTGTATCTCAGCTTTAAGATCATGAGTCCAATATTTCCTTGAAATAAATCAGCTGCATTATAAGGAGAGAATCCTTGTTGATGGAAGGGGGTTGTTTGTTGCTTTGTTTTTATGTTTTGTTTTCCCCCCAAGAAGACAATGACTCATTCAGAATTTTCTGGAAATATGTTTTTTTATGGTGTTGAAAATTTTTATATAGCTGAGAAGTTCTCTCTTCAAAGCATTAACTTTTTTCTTTAATAAAGTTAAAATATTTTACTGTCAAAACTGAAAACGTAAAGAAGTCTATAATAAAGGACAAAATGATGCATTTTTCCATATTTTTCAGGAGAAAATTAAAATTGCCCATAACTCCACCATCCAGAAATTACCACTCTTAAGAACTTGGTATATTTCCTTGAGCTCAGGTTTACATGTGCCATCTTGTTTTTACACATAATATTATATCAGTAGCTTTGTCTTAGGTCACTCTTAGTATTTAGAAACAGTTTAAATGGCAGAAATGATAAGGTATTATAATTTACCTGGTTAGCTATTTAGGTTGTGTTTTTAAATTTTGCCAAGATGACCAACCCTTCTTAAGATGAACTATTGATAAAATGTACTCCATGCTCCTCTGCCTTCTTTTACAGTGTAAGGGAACATAATTCACTCAACTCCATTTCTAAGAAGCCTTGTGAACATGGTCTAGGGTCTCATTTTCATCATCTCTAAAATGAGGGCAATTAACATCTACTTCATGATGAGGATCCAATGAACTGAGGCACATAAACACCTACCAAAACATCTAGCACAAGAAGCATTTGAGAAATGTCTGTTCCCCTTTCTCTGTCACTTTATTTATACATCACCAGCAATGAATTTTGTTTTCACAGATGGGGTAAAAAAATGATGAGTGCCTTGCCCAAAGTCAGAACACGTTGATTTTACTGAGTGGGAATATAATCGGGATGCTGTGGCCTCACTAAATGGCTCAAGGTTGCAGGACTTTTAAAATTCCCCTCACTCCCTTCCTCTCCTTCTCTTTCTAGCCACATCAGCCCTCTGTCCCCAACTAACTCTTCCCGTGCTCTCAAGATGTGAGTAGCAACTTCCTCTAATGAGTGTACCTGTTTCTCATCCTTTCTAGAATTCTGTAGCTTATGGAAAATTTGTTCACCAAGTTTGTCCTGACTGTATGTAAACTGCAAGTTGGTATTCTGTCAGCTGGGATGACTATCTTTAATATGAAGTGCAAAGTTTTATAATACAGTTCTGTAAAACCTATCTTGCTACTTGACTTTGTGCTTTGTGTGTGGCGGGGAGTGGATGTAGGGGGAGATATTTCCTGGTAGGAAAGGTCCCTGGCTAGCTGAATTTTCTGGCAGCTGAGGTGCATCTCTGGCCTTGCTGTGTCTTCCAATTCCTCTATCACGTGTGTCTAAAATTCGGTATTATAAATTTATTTCTAATCCAGATAGAAACCCTTTATTTTGCTTTTCTTACAGAGATGAAGATATCGAAACAACACATTTTAAACTCTCTTCATGGTCCTTGGATAAGCCAAAGTGTACTTCATTACCCTGTATTTCTCTTGTTTTGCGTTAATAAAAATTAATTTCCAGAAATAAGATTTCTCTTCTTAACACAGAAGTTTTTATTTTCACGGCACATTGTGTTCAAGCTTCAGGTACTGGTTTATAAGTCAGGCAGGGCCAGAAGACATTTCTATAATCACGTCTGTTTTCACATACAAAAGACTGATGCGTGGATTTCTAAAGTTATGTATAAGAACTGAATAAATTAATATTTGTAAAGCGCTCAGAACAGTGCCTAGCACACAGTAAACTCCATGTGTTTGATAAACTGTGTGTCCCCCTTTTGCTTTAACGGAGATTTAGGACACACTTGCCAAGGGTTTGTCACGACACAAGCCAACCCCGCCAGAGCCCACCTGACCGCAGAGAAAGCTTGGCTTTTAGGAGGGCGAACCACATGAAATTGCCATTGTTGTCGGTCAAACTCCATTGAATGTTAACAATTTCATAGGCAAGAACCTGACAGGAACGCGGCGCCCAGCTTCACTGCCTCTATGCTAGGATTCTGTCGCACTCCTGGGACGGGAACGGTGGGGCTAAGGAATAGGGCGGGCCAGCCTGGGCCCGGCCCCAGGTCCAGCCACCTGTCCCTCCCGGAAGGCCGCCCCCCTCAGCCAGGGCGGGCGAGGAAGGCGGCCGGGGTCTGCGGCCTGGGGCCCGGGGTCCCGCACGCACCTGAAGAGGGGCCCAAGCTGCAGCAGGTGCAGTAGCAGCACGAGCGGCCGGTCGCGGCTGAAGTCGCGGTGCACGAAGAGGAGCGTGAGCTGCACCAGCGTACAGGGCAGCAGCGAGAAAAGCAGCGTCAGTGCCTGCCACATGCCGTCCCCGCCCGATCGGTAGGTACTGCTCAGGTACAGCGCCGCCGTCGTCTCGGCCACGAACAGGAACACGGACGCCAGCACCGAGCCCGGGAATTTCATCTCCGCGCGTCAGCGGCGCGCACCCCTGGGAAACGCTGTGGCGGCAGTGGCGGCTGCGGCGGCTGCGGCG
>NW_011889373.1:266371-311544 GCF_000151845.1 Pteropus vampyrus
CGCGCGCAGCCGCTGGGTCCTAGAGAACTCGTGTTAGAAAACGTTCGCATCCCTTGGAAAAACAGCAACCAACGGGGCCCAGACTTTGGGTCTGGACACCTTTCCAGCCCAGGCTCTATTTTCTGGGCCTAGAGAACGACCAGTTCCTCAAAGGGCCAGCATTTCCGATCATTTAAAAATAACATGACCACACAGATGCTTTTCAAAGTACAAGTGTATTGTCATGCACCCAGGATTTACCTTTTCACTGGGCCAAGTAGCATGCCCCTCAGCCTTCCAAATACAATGGTCTGAAGCATTGCTTCCAATGGTGAAAGCATCAGACATAATCCTTAGGAGCCAACGTCATCTCTCCCAGAAAAACTCCACAAAATTTATTCCTCTATAACTGTGACTAACTCAGGCAGGGTAAAGATCAGGACCTAATAAGGAAGTGGTTTTCTAGCCTAGGGCATACCTCTACTGGCTGGTGTGTGCCAGCCCCAATACTCACTGAACTTGTGACATTCTGGATATCAGGATGAGCTCAGTCCACTTTGTCCATCAGAGCTTGAGCAGATCTCTTTTAAATCTAAAATTCAGGTCCTAATCTCTTCCATAAGGGATTAGACTTTAATAATGATACGATCCCTTTCTCTACTGAAATTAGATGATTCTACTAATCTGCAGGCATCTCTGGCATTTTTCTATTTAGGAAAATGATGTCAACACAAATAGAATGTGAAGATTCGGTAGATATCAAGAAAAAATTGTGAGGGGCAAGAACATGAAGGGCTGCTTTTCTTCATTCTTAGGTGGCATGGGAAAATCTATTTATAAGGATTAAGGGGAGGATTCAGCCAACAGCTGAGAGGTACCAGGCCCATTCTCTAAAAGGATTACTAATATCTATTTATAGAACCCAACCAGCCACCATGTCCTGGATCAAGATACACACACTGTCACAAATACAGAATAGGCAGCAACACTCTCCCAGAGTATTTTTGTAATATTTTATTTGACATGGTCTTAAGCTTTAAAGAAAAAAATTAATTTGTAGCTTAGAATTATTAATTAGAGCTCACTCAGTATTTAGCATTAGATTTTATTTTAAGGCAAAGGATTATCACAAGTTTTTAGATTATTAAGTAGACTACATAAACTGGGGGAGGGGTGATAAGCCAATAACATTATTTTAAACACTATAGAGTCCAGTTTATGGCAAATTATTTTCTACAAAACTAATACAGAAAACACATTTGCAAAGATGAGTGTTTAGAACGTTGTAACAGCAGTTTTAAAAACAGTAAGGTGCATCTCTAAGCTTCAACTCAATCCCTGCTTCTAAAGAGATTTCATTATACCATGCAGTGGCTGTGAGCAAACCCCCCAGGTGGAGAGGAGGCAGCATCAACTGACTGCAGCACTTTCCCCTCCAGGAACAATAAATAACAAAGCTACAATCTGATGAGATTTGCAAATTGATCCTTCTCAGTCTGTATACCAACTAACTTGCCCCAGTGACTATGTCTTTATGTATTATCATTTGCCTTTCTGTCCTTGAAAAAAATATATACATTTAAGAATATGATTGCTAGTTTCCCTGTCAAATACTTTGATGGATTTTGACTAAAGATCAATTTAATGTCACGTATTGTACTATACTTTCATGCTCGGACTGAAATATCCATTATTTTTAAAAAATATTATGTATACAATAATAGACTTATAGAAAGTGGGTTTTTTTTTTTTTGGTGTAATAATATGCAACAGACCAGGATACTTGAGAATTTGGTTTTATTATAAAATACAGTACTACAACATTTTGACATAGTAAAGTATCTGACAGAACGTTCTGCTCTAAATTTAGACCTAACTGCTATAGCTATGTCTTTGAAAGTGCCTCACAGTACACCTAAAGAAATATAATAATTAAAGAGGTCACAGAATCTGTTTTTGTCAAAAAGGCATTTTTGAAGAAGCCTCTTGTGTGCAAGACTTTCAAAATTTTAGTTATATTTTACAGATAATTGGTGTTGGATTTAATGCTAATGGACATTAGTAGGATTTTAAAGTAATAAAAACTAATCTCTATTATTTGGTGTATTTTTAATAATTTTATTTTTTTACTCTGCATTTGCGCTGAGACAAATCTATTGCAAAGAATACAATTTTACATATTAATTTATTGAGCAGTTCTTCAAAATTCGATAGTACTTTAAATAATAGTATGCATTCATTCTTAGATCTAATTAGAAATAAGCAATTATATTCTATTGACAGATTATTCTTCTGTATCCCTCCAAAAATTAAGGAGTTGCACTAGTGAGTGTGAAATGTATCATTAGGAAGGTGAGCTTTATTTCCCTCTAGTGATACAATCATATTTCTGTAAGTATTATAAATTGTGCAAAAAATCTTTTTGGTGAAGTAAATTCTATTTGCTTGGGAAATACACATTCTGAAACTAACATGTGGTGCTTGACTATTCCTGTATATGGCTTTGCAAAGTGTTTCTCCTAATAATTGAATTCTACAAAATCCATTTTTAAAATGTTAATTTAGCGCCATTAAATAAATCCACAAGATTAAAATTCAGACTTCCTTTTCAAGTAGAACTCCCTCGGATGTTCAAAATTGGGATAGCCCATTTTTAGAGAATGGGCTACCCTTCCTTATCGAACAGATTCTAAAATCAAACTTTTGCACTTAGAATGTCCCACTCTCACTCCTGGACAGTCTGTATAAAACTCATGGTAAACTGCATTTTCAAAAGCAAAGGTATTCTACTGCTGCTACAATCTTCAGAAGACATCTCTAATATTGAAATACTAAAGTCCTAAAAAATAGACAAACTGATAATTTAAACCAATCTTCTTACTTGAATACATCCACATATAAAGGTTACTACAGTCAACTTGGACCAAATTCAGTGACAGAAGTTACTTTTAATTGGTAATTGCCACATAAACACAGATCGTAAAACAAAACTTATGGGGGCAGCATTGGAGGTCCAAGTAAAACAAAGGCAAAAAGATCATTTGTTAAAAATTGACAGTTGTCAAGTATAGTCTATATCTTCTTTAAACTGATTGATAAGTCGCAGCTACTTTACACACTTTACAAAAACAGTACACATTAAAGCATGAAAATTAACACCATACACAAAATACAAAAAACGTCAGCAGGAACGGTATTACTCTACTAAAGTAATTGTATTCTGTGTTTACACATATGTGTACACATCCAGGTATTTCTCCCCTCATCTTTGTAGAGTACTCATTATTTCTGAAAGAGTGAGAGGAAGGTGTGCATTTAGGTACTTTCTGAAGATTTATGTCCATGTGCAAGGCATTAAAGCCATCTGCTAGTTTCAATTTAGTAGATAGTTGCAGAACAAGAAGATATATCTCGGCTCTTGGGTGATTCTGAATACAAAGAATAAGTAGAGATAGGCTCCCAAAAGAGTGGAGGAGGGGGAGACAAAGTTTTTCTTACATAGAGACACTTGTGGCAATTTCCAGAATTTTGTCCCCCAAAGGGTAGTAAAGTATGATCTCAGGTCTCTGTGAGGGCAAGATAATTAGTAGGAATGAATACTCTGGGACAGAACCATTGTTTTATATCTTTAATGGGCCTGAGGGTGGAGTGAGGGAAGGGGTGTTAAAACTCCTCTGTAGAAAAAAACAAATAAGCATACCATAAATGTATCATGCCAGACTATGTTTTTATATTGGTAGCTGGGCAACAGTGACAATCAGGAGATTGAACCTTACACAGAGCTCAACAGGTTTCTTTAGAGTTTTCTCAGAGTCTGTGATACATTAATCCTCCATGTAAATCTCTAAAAGAGGGTAAAATAGAATTTTTTAAAAATTTATTTAATCACGGAATCTGTTTTTCCACAGGGTAGCTCTTGGTAGTAGTGTTCTGCATTTGGGGAAACACCACAGTAATCAAATAACAGGCAGTGTTTTGTTGTCATTTTCTCTTGTAACAGCAAAAACATACCTAAGCTGTAGGAAGACCTTATCATTACTGTGAAATAGCAGTGGGATGCTAGCCCTGTGCTCTCCAATATAGTAGCCAAGCCACAGATGGCTCCTGAGTACTTGAAATGTGACTAGTTTGATTTGAGATGTGCAGTAAGTATAAAATACATGCCAGATTTTGAATACTCAATACAAAAAAAATGTAAAATATCTCAATAATTTTATATTGATTACATGCCGAAATGATAATATTTTGGATATACTGAGATAAATCAAATACATTATTAAAATGTAATTTCACTTTTTTGTCTTCACTTTTTTAATGTGGCTACTAAAAAATTAAAAGTACATATATGGTTCACATTTGCAACTCTGTGAATTTATGAAACTCACATCTGCAACCTTCTGCAGATGGCTTTAACCTGGCAGAAGTTTTAATGAAAATGAATGCTTAAGATAACCAGAAGTGTAACTAGGGCCCTCATTAATTATGTACTGATTTATTACAGAGCAGTTAACACAATGAAGACCTATTCATTAATCAATGCATGTTTGTATATATTGGTTCACTCAAACATCTAATAGCAAAATGTTGGGTTTTGTTCCATATGTGATAGTGACTCTCCCTAAGTCAGTCAGCCTCTCCCCCTGCCCAAACTCACAAACTACTTCCTACAGGGACTAAGAAAAACTAAAGGGGAAACAAAGAAGAAGTCCTTGCAAACTGTTTTCACAGTCCTACAGTCAAGCCTCATGTATTTTTTCTCCCTCTTTCCTTCTCCTTCCTCCATATTGTGCAGGGAGGAGAAAGGGAAGAAAAAGGATAGTCTGTTCTTTTAACCAGTCTGCTCACCAACAAACCCCCACAGAAAAACCCCAAAATATGGATGATTTGCTTTTCATTTAAAATAATTCTTCGAATTCAGTTCAGAGAGGTAATAGGTACATAAAGGCAAAAGAAGATACAGAAAATTCTGCAGATAAGACTGCCATTTGTGGAAGAGTCTAGGTGAGAATGACAAGGTTCAATACTTTAATAAAAACATATTTTTTAAACCCTAAAGGCATCATCCATCAGGCCTCAATTTATTAGCACTTTTAATTAAAGAAACCAGGAGAGGGAACCTCCAGTAAGAGATTTATGATAATGCGAGGCTCAGATATTTAATGTTATCATCAACTTTTTTTTTTTTTCACAATAATACAAATAAAATGGCCAGGCTTCTTTATGGAGAAGCAGGATAAATGCAGCCGCCATTCCATGTACAGCTGCACTTGGGCTAGGTTGTCCTAGACCTGTGATCTAACTGCAGAATGGGCCCAACTCCTTCTGCTGACCTTGAGGTCAGCCCTTCTGTCCAGCCTTATTGAGCTTGTAGCTCTTAGCTACAAACTGACATGGATGGAAGAGATAAGAAAATCTTCCCTCCCAGGCGAAAGGTCACATGATTAAGCAGACATAGGAAAAACCATATCAGAATGTTCTATTTAAACAGGAAAAAATAAATAAAAAAGAAATGAGGAGGACAAGAAGTTGCTGAATTGGGGAGGAAGGATTAGATGTCTCAGGAAGCAATAAAATCCATTAAATATGCATCTATAACTCACACTGAGATGCTGAGCTGCAGCAAGCTTTCTCCTACCCACCCTTCTGCCTGCCTTCTCATTTGCTTTCCTTGCCAAGTTTATGCCAAGGTCACATGGCCTTGGAGAATCTGAGGCTCACTCATTTAGCTATTAATTTGGGACAGTGTTGAATAAACAACCCACGTTCCCAAAGGAAGGCCTTATATGCAATTGAGACTGTATTTCTATCACTATATGTCATGCAGTGCTGAGGCCTGAATTAAAGTGCAGATCAAACTCAACCAAAAATACTTTATTTCCCAGTTCATGTTTGCTCTGCAGACCTAGCCTGCCAACTCTTTCTCTTGCATTACTGGCACTGTAATCCTTTGTTTCCAGCAAGCAAAATAAATATTTGCCTTAAAAGGAGCTTGTGAGCTAAACCAGCCTATTTCTATGTACTAAGCCCCGGTGAATCAAAACCTTCTGAGGCATAAATGCTACAGTCGGGATTGGTTCTAGAATAAAGAACATACACTTTGTTTTTACCCATCAAGTGATCCAGACCCCAAGCACTGCATCCATATGTGGAGATTCCAATTGGCTGAAATGCTTATTTGAAGTCATAATTGAGCACAATTTTCTATGCATGTAATAGGTACTTAAAATACAGCTTCCCTTTTAAATATATAAAGGATCTGCATATTACAAAACTTTCTTATATCCATTTTATCATTGTCAACCTTCATGACAACCCTGTGAAGTAGAGAAGGTGATTATTATTATTATTGTTGTTGTTGTTATAGTGGCCCATGGAAGTGGCAGAAGGCTTTAAGATTTCCAACACAGGGCTCTTTGCATTACTAATGCTTTTCCTTTCAATAATGTGTTTCCTTAATATGGTTATAAATCACGAACTTATGTTTGTTGCATTGAAATTATTGAGATTTCCTCTGTACAGAAATTGAAACAATATGAGTACTACCTTGATTAAAATGTTAGTGTGTCAAAGAAAGTTGGAAATATAAATTGCCTTGGAAGATTTCCAATCTAGCATAGACCAAAAAAATTATTCTGTTTCTCGAGTTATCAGAAAGTGAATACTATTATCTTAATAGTATGGTCAGTTACCTGAAGAATCACAGGGGAATATATGCTGTCAAATCTCTGTTCTCACTTATTAGGTTACAAATGAAACAAAAAAGCAAAAACTGATGACTGAAAGGGGATAGGGCGAAATAAAGATATTTAACATTTTAGGGTATGTGTGGAAGAAAGAGTACATAATTCTGTTAGGGAATCAAAATACAGGGTTGTAATATGTCCCAAATCTTGCTGTTTTCAAGTATAATGCAGTCTCCCCGTTGTTGAGAGATTCTTTCAATTTATCCTCAAATATTTCCACCACTATCTTCAGGGTTTATAATTGTTTATGCCACACATAGTAGATAATATTAAACTAGTGGTGGTAGTTTGCCTTCAAGAGGCAACATGCTTAATTAAGCACTATTTAAAAAATAATGCTACTCTAGAGAAGGGAACAAATTGGTTAATTAAATGAGAAGTGACATGCCACACTTTTCTATAGCAACACAGGGTATATTTTTCCCCTTTTTGGGAGAATAAGATAGAAAAGGATCTTCCTAAATCTATAATTCTACTCTTCCAATAAAAATGAAAACTTACATTTTTAAGTGCTAAACAAGCTTATCTTGGTTTATAATTCACCAAGGTGTGAATTCATAAAGACACACTCAAACATGGCCTTTGCTTGGATTTGACACACAAAAGGGTTGCCTTTTCACAATGGTCAGTACAACAATGTCAGTTACCCTTCTGGACTTTGAAAGGGCAAGTGAGCAAGAATGAGTCCAGTTTTTCTGAAGTTCCTAGAAATGAAACTGATATATTGAGCTAGATTATCACTTCTTAGTGCTTTAGGTTTTAGGTCTCAAGGACGATTGGTGGGAGTATCAACAAACATAAACGGAAGGTAACTTCCAGGGGTATTTTGTTCACTGCTGTATCCCCAGATTCTAGTCTAGAATACTGAATAAATATACTTGGGAAGTGAAACCTGGGTTTGAATTCTCATTCTCCCTCCTTCTGGCTATGAGACTTTGGATCAATTACCTAAATCACCTCAAAGGCTTGCTGGATGATGAAAAAAGTATGTGTTCCATAAGGCCCTGTCTATCAGATACTTATTCTCTTCACCCTAAAGGGGTCAAATGACATAAACTTAAAACCAGATAGTGAAAAGCAGGTACCACTATTATTTCAAGAGGAGACTACTTTGTAGAAAGCTTTTTGCCTTAAGGTTTTCTGAGAGATCCTTGATGATTAATGAATGAACTTCCATAACCCAATTTTGGGAGTCATCTGAAAGCTATTATTTATGTGCTATTGCCCCAATCTGAGTATTTTCAAAGATAAACAATTGAGGCCAATTTTATGTATTTATATCTGAGGATATGAAAATAAAGCAATAAGCTAAAAAGGTACATGTTTTTCAAAACCATTTTGTCCTAGTTTGTTCGGATGAGTGCAAATGTAAACAGTCATAAAATATACAATGGTGCTTCTTACCTTCCTTTATTCCATTAGTCACAGATTCTTTGAGAATCCTATGAACGCTAGAGATTTTCTACCCAGAAAAAAGAAGACGCACAAACACACAAGCACATGGGCACGTGTATACTGCCAACACACATGCACACACACACACACACACACACACACACAAACACATGCGTATTGCCAACACACACACACACACAAACATTTTTAGGCAATAGAGTATTCCTCAGCACCTCCCAAACTTCATCTATGAATCAAGAAGTTAAGAACCACTGAATTAAATAAGTGCTTGGATTTACATGGGGATAGACATAAAATATTTACATATATTCAATATTTAATGACTACTTAGATAACTGTTAAATCTTATACAGTACACAACCTCCTCCTCCACTCTGATAACATGAAATTGCCAGTGACCAAGTTCTAGGAAAGGGGTAAACTTGTGTTCTGAGTATCAAAGTGACAGTGTTCTGCAAACCACTGTTTACTTGAAGTAGTTTTACAACTTCTATGTGTTTACAGCAGGGTTGAATTTAATTTGACAACTTGGCTCAGTGGGTATTGTAGACAATTTCTAGTAGAGCCTGTGTCTTGGAAGATAAGGTGATCAGCCAGGGAGTTCACTCATCTCTTAATCTAACAGTATAAAACTGAATATCTTTCTTTTAACAATCACTAGTCCCTTTATCAGCCAGTGTCTGCCTGTCCCAGGGGATGCAGTATTTCATCAAAGGCAGAAACATCACACTTTTGTAATGGTTACCCTGATCTTTGAGATTAGTGATTTTTACCATGAGTATATTTTACACTTCAGATAATAGCTTCATAGGGATTACACAGGCATTTAAAAAATGACAAAGATAATAACAGCTCATGCTTCAAGTTGAGAAAAACATTTGATAGCAACACTTGGTACAGTATTTGCTAGCCTATGAATTTTACTATTCTAATTGAGCTTTAAAAAAGAAAAAGCAACCAGAAAAAGATATTCAGGGCCTAAGGAAATGAAATTTCAGGGTTTAAATGAAGTTATGATATGATTTTTTAAAAACGCTCAGGCAATAATAAAAAAGAGAGATTCATATGCAAATTTCTCCACTCAGTAAAAATCATGAATTGCAATAAGTAAAGTCATAGGACAACAAAGAGCTCACTTTTTTGTCCTTCAGCAACTTGACACTTCATCTTTCTGAGCGGTTTTCAGTTGGGCAATTATTTTAGCTTTAGATTGCCTTTATTTCTGAACTTAGGTGTGGAGGGCACCCACAAATGGTTAAATTCTCTCTCCAATTACCAAGGTATTGGCATTTTATTGTCGTAGTCCACATTTCAGTTTTGTTTTCTATGCCCTAATTGAAAAAACGATGATCTCTCTTTTCTCCTCTGATTTCTGGTTTCACATCTAGTCCTTGAAGTATTGAATCTCTGTGGTTTTTAGCAGAGTTGTGGTATCTTTATTTTGCAGGTTCTCAGATTGTCCTTCCTTAAGTCTGATATCATGTTGCCTTCACCTGTCTCATTCCATCCCCCCTCTTTCCTTTCTCTTCCTTTCCCTCCCTCCCTCCCTCTCTCCCTCCCTTCCTTCCTCCCTTCCTCCCTCCCTCCCTTTGGGCAGCAAAGTTAAGGCTCATGGTTGTGACACCACTGAATGTGGCTTGGATGGAAACGGCCTTGGGTAAACTCAGAAAATCTCAGGGACCTTCTTCAGAGCCACAGTAGGAGATGGAGCCTTCTAAACAAAGATGCTGAAGAGAGGGAACTCAGCCTGACTGGGCTGCAGCAGATCGATCAGAAAGCACACCGTCCCGGAGAAGCCTTCATATAAGCTGTATATACTTTCAAGGACCCGAGAACCAGCCTTGAATTCCTCAGTAAATAAAAATTCAGCAAACCTAAAAGAAGAAAATATGAATAGTTTTAACATGAATGTTTTCTACATTATTGGCCTTGGGTTGCTTCTTTCTTCTCTCTGCCAAGTTAAAATTTTAGCATTATTTTCTTTCCAGAATTGTATAATATTTTAAGAAAGACATTTTCTGTGTTAAAAAAACAGAGGAGCCATTATGTAATTGTGTGTGTTTCAAAATAAATTATGTTGGCAGGCAAATCCAACTATTTTGAGTGTTTGCAAAGTAAAGCAGTTTGGTATTTTCTGAAGATTTCATTCCTTCTGCCATCCAATAATTAAAAGTAAAAAGATAGATAAGTAGCCATATTGTTGTTTATTTTTAATAGAAGCAAGCTGATATATGACTGTTTCTTTAAAAAAGTAAATATGCTGTTTTCCTGCAGGCGTATTATTTCAGAGCTAGGTTTCCTTTATATGTGACAGAGAGTAGAGACTGAACATAAAGGGGCAAGATTTTATACAATCTGTGCTTTGGGCAAACAAAGGAATAAGATTAATGGGAAAAGCCAAGCCACATTTTATAATCATGACATCAAATAGCAAACTCAGCTACAAGATAGATTATTTTTAGGACATCTGCCTTAAAAATAAATCACTGGCCTCTAAATTCTCTATGAAAGAGATTTTTTTCTTTTACCAGTATGTGCAATAAACCCTATTCAAATGAGTAACATCTTTAGTAGTTAACAGCACTTAAAATGCTGTCACCTATATCATCTCTTTACTAACTTGCTCTCCTCGTTCCTATCAACAACAAAAATAATCATCGATTCAGAGGTCGGAGCTCATGGTTTAATAAGGCCTGACAGCTGATACTGCCATAAATTTAGGTGACTGCTAATACACAGAGGATCTAATGAAGAGTAATTACTTATTTGATCTTTTAAAGGTTCTTGGAATTATTGATGGCAGCTTAAAATAAATCAGCAGGAAACATACTGCAATTCTGTTTGGTACAATTTTTCTATCAACTGTTTTCCTGAATATGCAAAAATTTCTAAATGGAATTCAAAATTTTAAATAGTAGAATAATGATGCATCTTAAGAGTTAATTCACAGTTTGTAATTATACAATGAAGCTTTGCGGTATAGCTTCAGGGAGTCTCAGCCTTTGTAGTACTATGGATCATTTGGCAGTCTGGACTCCATCTCATAAAACAAGGCTTCAAATGCATAAAATAAAATACGCAGGACTCCCAAGGAAATTAATTATATTAAAGCACAGTTAGCAAAGATTTTAAAACCAAACATGTGATATAATAATATATATATATTCTTTATTAACACATTAAATAACAAGATCTAGGAGTGGGTCTAATAACTGGACATTTCTAAGTAAGGATGGGATTGAAATATATTTCACAATATCTGCGATGAGTAATATGATCATATGCGAATATCTATGACTTCTATTGGTGACAAGAGTCACAGCTATTGCAAACTCTCTTGTGGCTTATTACCTACATTCAGAATCAAAGGAAATGCTACATTTCAGTCTGAGATATAATACTTTTCTCAAGTAAATTCCCTGGTGTAGTTGAAAGGAAGAATTTTGGAGTTGCGATACCCAACTCTGATTATTTCATATTATATGACCTTTGGCAATTTTTTTAATCTGACTTTAAAATGGTGAAGTTACAGATTGCATAAAATTATCTGCAAAGATTAAAGATACCATATATTAGGCTCTGAGCACATAGCAAGCATTCAATAAATGCTAAATTTAATTATTTCACATAAACATATTACAGCAGAATATTTGTAAAACAGACAATTATTCTACCATACTTTAAAAGAAATCTACAGTTAATTTTGCTTTCTCTTCTTCCAACCTTTTTTCCTCCTAAGCTTTGACTTATTACATTGTTGAAATTAGTCTGTATAATATTTGGTATCCTACATTGTTTTACTTTAAAAAATATAACATTTTTTGTTTTTCAAAATAATTTCTAAATAATATATAGCAATTTACGAGTACCAACAATGTATAAGAGTAGCAGTTTCACTGTATTCTGGCCTGTATAACACGATACTATATTAAACTTAAAATGATTGTTTCTAAAATTTACCCAATGGTACAGAATTCAAACTAACAAATTCATTTTTCTAAAAAATTGTCAAAATAGAAGTCAGAATGGTAATTATAAAGCTAAAAAGAATTATAGACACTGAGAGCATTACATATCAAAACCTATTATGACCAAAACTAAACTCAGAGGAAAATTCATTGATCTGAGTTTTTATTACTATTATTTTTATTAGAAATATGAAAGTCATTCTGATTAAGCATTTTTAAAAAAAACTGTAGAAAATAACAGAATAAAGGAAAAGGACATTGGCAAGTCAAAATAAAGGCAGAAGATAATAAGTTAGGAAGCAAAAGAGAAAAAAATGGAATTAATAAAACTAAAAGCCGGTTCCTTGAAAGGATGAACAACATAGAAAAAATGCTGGAGTGTCTTACCAAAAAGGAAAAAAAACATTAGGAATTCAAAAGGGCATATAAGCACAGACATGGGAAATTTAAAATATTGTTAGAGCTTTACATCAAAAATTTGAAAATCCATATGAGCTTAATGCTTTTATGGGACTAAATTCACTTCCAAAATTAATTCAAGAATAGGTAGAAAATCTGAAAAATTAAATAATCATAGAAGAAACTGAAAAAGTTGTCAAATATTTTTCTGCAACCATAAATCCCAATTATATGATAAAAGAGTAATAGGCAATGACCAAATAATGCTTATTCCAGAGAGGTACATATTATTTGACATTACTGTTTTAGGAATTGCCAAATTGAGGGAAGTGTCCCCACTTTGGGCCACGGGATATTTAATTTAGAATTATAATAAAGTGTAAATCTTAGTACTCCAAGCAATTAAATGCAATGCCCAAATAATATTCAGATATTGCCTATAAATTTCCATTCTCTACCTGTGAGAGATTTAAGTTGTCTAAATTAAGGCCTTGGACCCCAGTACCTTATAACTAAGACTCTATAAGCTAGGACTGGTCTGCCAGAAAAATAAAGGATTGTTATGACTCTTTTTAACAGGCTTTCTAGGACATGACAACCTCTGGTAAAATTTATCCCAAAGGTGATACAGCATTAGCCTAGGTAAGAACCAATAGGACTTTCTTTTTCTATATTTGGGAAATAAAGGGTCAGGCTACAACCTAAACAGATTAGGGAGCCATGAATCAAACATGTAACAGAATTCCTAAACAATGAAGCTTCAAATAGAATACTTGCATATGTTAATATTTTTCCTTTAGTTTATACACACAAATATCATAAAGGATATTTTTGTTCTTTAACGCTGAATATTAGATAAGTTGGCTTGGGAAGGCCTTTCTGAGAAAATGACTTTTGAGTGAAGGTCTGAATGAGGTGAGGAAGCTGGGAGATACATATAGAAGGTGAGCATTACAGGTAGAGGGAACCAAAACTCCAAAGGCCTTGAGATAAATTTTACCTGGCATCTGAACAGAAACACAAGGAAGCCACCATGATGGAAAGAACCAAAAGGAAGAAGAGTAGGGGATGATATCAGAGAGGCAATGAGTGGCAAAATCCTGTAGGGATTCATTCAAAGACAGACTTTGGCTTTTACTCTGAGTCATATGAGAAGTCAGTGGATTATCCTGAACAAAAGTATGTCATAATCTGATATGACTGAACAAAGGTATGTCATAATCTGATATGATATATATCATAAGAAGCAAATTTAAAAGATCATGAAGAATACCAATATTCTCCTCATAGGGGTACCAGAAGCAGAACGGAGAGAGAGAATAAGGAATTGGAAACTTATCTGAAGAAATAATAATGAAAAATTTCCCTAACATGGTGAATGAAATAATCATACAAGCCCAGGAAGCTCAGAGAGTCTCAAAAAAGATGAACACAAAGAGACCCACACCAAGACACATCATTATTAAAATGCTAAAGGTTAAAGACAAGGCAGAATCTTAAAAGCAGCAAGAAAAAGCCAGTTAGTTACCTACAGGGGAGCTCCCACAAGACTGTCAGGTGACTTCTCAACAGAAACTTTACAGGCCGGATGAGATTGGCAGGAAATAATCAAAGTGATGAAAAGCAATGACCTACAACCAAGATTACTCTACCCAGCAAAGCTATTAAATAGACTCGAAGGACAGATAAAGAGCTTCCCAGACAAGAAAAAGCTAAAGGAGTTCGCCACCAAACCAGTACTACAAGTAATGTTAGAGGGACCTCTTTAGGAAGAAGAAAAAAGATAAAATGTATGAACAATAAAATGGCAATAACTACATATCTATCAACAATTATTTTAAATGTAAATGGATTAAATGCTCCAATCGAAAGATATGGAGTGGCTGAATGGATAAGAAAAAAAGACCCTTACATATGCTGCCTATGAGAGATTCATTTCAGATCGAAAGATACACACAGACTATAAGTAAAGGAATGGAAAAAGATATTTCATGAAAATGGAAACAAACAAACAAACAAAAGCTGCGTAGCAATACCACTACCAGACAAAATAGACTTTAAAACACAGGCTATAGCAAGAGACAAAAAAGGACTCAGTTATCCACTTCTGAGTATTTATCTGAAGAAACCCAAAGCACTACTTTGAAGGGACATGAACATTCATGTGTTCACTGCAGCACTATTTACAATAGCCAGGATATAGATGATACCTGGATGTTCATCAATGGATGAATAGATGAAGAAGAGGTGGTATATATATATACAATCAAGTATTACTCAGCCATTAAAAAGGAACGAAATCTTGCCATCTGCAACAACATGGATGGGTCTAGAGGATATTATGCTGAGTGGAGTAAGTCAGACATAGAAAGACAAATGCCATATGATTTTACTTATATGTGGAATCTAAAGAACAAAATAAACAAAATAGAAACAAAATAGATATGAAGAACATTTTGATGGTTGCCAGATGGAATGGGGGTTGGGGAGATGGATGAATAAGGGGAAGGGATTAAGAAGTACAAATTGGTAGTTACAAAACAGTCATGAGGATATAAAGTATAGCATAAGGAATATAGTCAATAATATTGTAATAACTATGCATGGTGTCAGATGGGTCCTAGATTTATCAGGGTGATCACTTCATGAGTTATATAAATATCTAATCACTACGGCTATAATACAAAAATTAAAAATAAATAAATAAATAAACAAACAAATAAATAAATAAATAAAAGATCATGGTGAAACAGGGAAACATTCTAAATGAAACCAGCATAAAGGCAAGGATGTTTATTATCCCTTTTATTATTGGGCATTATTATGGAGATTCTGATCAATGCAACAGGAAATGAAAAAGAAAGGTATACAAATGAGAAAAGAAGTAACGAAATTATAATTATTTGCAGATAACATGTGTGTCTATTTAGAAAACCCAATGGAATCTAATGAAAATATAACAGAAACAGTAATAGAGTTCAGTAAGGTGGCCAGATATATCATTATGATATTTATCAAAATTAAGATGCTTATAAGATCCAATGCAGATTTATATAAAAGAAGTGTATTTTCGTTTGCTAAATTAAAATAATATATATGTTTTAAAAAGCTTTCATAAATATAGTAATAAATGACCTAAAAATATAACAAAGGAAAAGGTTCCACTCACAAACCTGGAAACATAAAATACATAGGAATAAAATTAATAAGAAACATACAAGACCTTTTTCATAAGATCAAAACTATATCAAATGACATTTTTAAAAATTGAAATAAAGGGAAAACATACCATGTTCCTGGACAGAAAATCTCAATATTTTAAAGATGGTAATTCTCAGTAAAGTAATCTATAAATTCATTGAAATTCCAATCCAATTGCCATAGTTTAAAATTTGAAAAAATTGATTCTGAAATACAATTAGAAGAATGATAGAGAATTGCTAAGAAAAATTAGAAATAAATAATGAAACATAGAAAGTCCAAAACAAACCCATATATTTATATAAATTTGGCTTATGATAAAATTAGAATTTCAAATTATTGGGGTAATTGGTCAACAGATGTTATTGGAAAGTTTTGTCTTTTCATTAAAAACACAAAGATAGCTACCCATCTGACACCATTTTTAAATGTCCAACCAATGTACTGTATACTTGAAACTAATAAAATAAAATTAAAAAAAAAGAAATACTTTCTAAGAGATGGTGTTTTCCAGATGATACACTAACCATTAAAGGTGGTGAGTTCTCTGTCTTTGCAAGTGTGTGAGCAAAGATGCTGAAGAGGGGACTGGAGCATCAGGTGAGCAGTTGGCCTAGTTGACCAAGGTTTTAGTATCATTCTGACCTCTCCAATCTCCAACTTACCAAGTCAGCAAATTGACTGATACTCTGAGCAATGACTGGATAACACCTGTCAAAGGATGGAAGCATTTTGAGTCTGCAGTCGCTGTCCTGCTCACCTGTGTCTGCACATAGGAGGTGCTTAGTGAAGACTTTGTGACTAGCTACCTGGCACGTAGGAGGTGCTTAGTGAAGACTTCGTGACTAGCTAACTAGCTGAACGACCTGTTGACCTATATAATCCTCTCTGCAACTTCGTGAGATTTTAGCAACCACTTCTAAGAAGTCTTTGAATGATATGTGGTCCCATTTACAAATGTGAGATAAGTGCAACCATATCAAAGTAAAGTCGGAGCCACCGTACCAGAGGAACTGCCTTCTACATCTTGTTCCTTGAAACTTTGGAATGTTTGAACTGGGTAAAACAACCTTTGAACTGGGCCAAACCAACTTTGTTTTACAGTCATTTGTAAAGCTAACAGGAAAGCAGACATCTTGACCACAAGGGCTGATATTATAAACTCTTTTTCTGAAGATAGAATCAGTAACCAGCCATATACAGCTGAAGAGTAACTCAGCTTGTTGGCTCCAATAGGAATCTCCTTCTTCTATCCATGTAATTATTCCTTTTCTTTTCTCTTAAAAAACCCTTGCCCTCACCCTGAAATTGGGACACTATTTGGGTTTCTACCTGAATCTGTATTCCTCAAATGGCAATTCTTAATCTCAAATAAACACTTATTGCCTCCCCTCCAAAAAAGTTCTAAATTAATCAAAGATTTAAAAGTTAAAATAAAATCATAAAAGTCAATGTATACTAATATTTTTATAATCTTAAGAGTATGAAAGGTCTTTTTAAGCATAACATAAAATCCAGAAATCTTGAAAGTTCAGCAACTTTGACGAGAAAAATATTTAAAATTTTGGTCCGGCAAAAGACCATAAACTAAATGGAAAGAGAAATGGCAAAGTAGGAAAATATTTACAGCACGTATTGAGAAAGAGTTACTATCCTCAGTATAAACATGTTAATAGGGAAAAATTGGGCAAACAATAGATCTCATGTTAAATGTTCTTACCATAATAAAAAAAAAATCACAAATATACATACCCTTTGACTCAGAAATTCCACTTCTAGGGATTTATCTTTCAGCTATACCCATACATGTAGAAAATAATATACATACAAGGTTATTCATCGTAGCATTCTTTGTAATGCAAAATACTGAAAATAATACAAATATCCCTCTACATGAGACTGGTTAAATAAATTATGGTTCATTCATACAAGGTAATACTATGAAATAATAAAAAGGAAAAAGTCCAGTGATGTACTGATTGAGGGTGATCACTAAAACAGCAAGGTGCTACCATTTGTATAAAAACAAAGAGGGATAAAATGTTATATATACACCTATTGTATATATACACAGAATATCTCTGAAAAGATAACTAAAAAACTGGTAAATTGGTGGTCTCTTGGGAAGTAAACTAAACTATTTAGAGTGCACAGATGATGTATTTCTTTTTAGACTTTTTAAACTTTGTAACTCTATTACCTATTCAGAACATTAGCTAAACATTTGGAAAAAAAATCCATGTGAAGAACAGCTGACCTTTGGGCTCGGTAGATGTATTTAGAGTTTCCTGTGAGTCTGTATAGCAGCAGGAAGACATAGGCACTGCCAGCTACACCGTGGCAAATCCCCGGCCCCTTCTTTAGCAGGCCCTTCTGCCATGTGAGTTCCCCACACCGGATACATGTGTCCAGGTACTGTGGTTTCTTGGAAACCAGATAAGCTTTGGCAAACAGATAGGCAATTCCTGTGAAAACATCAAAAGATACTAGAGGTGACTTTTGGGGCTTAATACTATAGAACAGAACTTCTCAAGCTATAAAATGCTTACAAATCAACAGCATGTTGATTATTAGAATATCCATTTTAATCTGGTGGGTCTCAAGTGGGGCCTGAGATACCACATTTCTAACAAGTGTCCTGCTGGGGACCACATTTTGAATAGCAAGGCTACAGAATCTTCTACAAGGGAGTCTTATTTTATCTGTGAGATTCAATTTAAGTTCTTTGAAGTGTATTGTGGTGTTGGCTCCTGGAGAAAGAGCAATAAGTACATAGACTGATAAAATCCATAATTTACAAAAGAGTTAATATTTAATGATGCGTACTCTGGTAAGCATTATGCATATCTGGCTATTTGGAATGGCTAAATGTTTATACAGTTTGCCTATTCTCTCCCCCCAGAGGCCCAGAATTTATAATGTTAAATTACTTATAAGTATATACCTTTTCTTAAGAGCAAAACTGGGAGTCCTGCCAAAAACAACAATGATCCCAAATGACGTGGCCAAGACTTCTACTACAGATGTGAAGTTTTTCCCAACTTGATTGTTCCAAGACATTTTCCTTCAAAATTTCTCAACAAAGGCAATCGAAATTACAAAAGCAGGAACAGAAACAAGAGAAGTGACCACTATTAATAGAATCATTTCCCCCAAGTTCCCGGTGCTCATATTCAGAGAGATTAGTAACCTAAGATCACTCTCTCTGGCATGGTTTACCTTTCTCCTATATAAAATAAGACTGGAACGTAGTAGAATCTTGACTAGCTTATACATCAGGGTTCTCTCTCCGCCTTTCCTTGTCTTTGACTAGGCTCTTTTACAACTATATAGAGATAGGAATTATCGTGTAGAAAACTAACAGTAATGTAAAGAATTCCTGACCCTAGAAACTCAGTCTCTTAGTGGTTGGATTGACTTCACTCAGCCTTTGTGGAAGCAGCCAGTTTTGCATTTATTAAGCAAATTCATGTCGGCATTCCTAATGGCCTGTAAATAGTCTGCTCTTTGGATTGTCTTTTGAGCCAGTTTTAACACCTTTATGGTTCCCTCATTGATTGAGCAAGTAAAATCATTAGCAAACGTTTATTTTATATTTGTATGGGAGTCATGATTATTCTTTCAGATTTATCCTTTAACGCTTCCTATAATTAACACTTACATAACAGGCTCTCCTCAGCCATTCCTTTCCAGTCAACCACTGACAATGGTCACCTATAGCATTGTCCTCCTTCAGCTTCAGGAACAAAGTGTCTCCCACAAACAAAAGAATGATTTTTTAAAAATTGAACTTATTTAATTATATATCCATTCATTTACTGTATCCATTCATTTGAAGTGTTCATTAGTTATCTACTGTATGCACAGTCCTAGGCAGGGCTAACTTCATGGGCATGTGACCTACATAGTGTCACAAGAAGACTCCAAAGTGCCTGATGCTGGATTTAATGCTTTGCTGTTGCCATCTTGAAATTCTTAATCATTTTTTTAAAAGGAGAGGTACATTTTCATTTTGTACTGGGCCCCCCAAATTATGTAGCGAGTCCTGGATCTGGGTGATAAAAAACAAGTGCTAAGCATGATTCCTGCCCTTCAAGAAGGCAACGTCTAGAAAGGGAGAGAAGAAAATGTACATGTGACTGACATATTAGGACATGTAGTTAGTTCATGATGCTGTTGAGGCACAAAATGAATGGTGCTGTCAACAGTACTAGAGAGATCAGAAAAATGGAAGTTCTCCGAGGGAGAGTCAGGTGAAGTAGGGTTTCTCTAGGACTTTGTAGGATGCATAGGAAACTCCAGGCCTAAAGTGAGGTAGAGAGAACATTCTAGGCATCAAAATCAGCAAGGGCAAAGGTTCAGAGCCAGGACAAACGAGGTGCATGAAGATCAGTGCGACAGTGTTCTAACCAACAAGACAGTGAGTGGGGTAGATTGGGTTTGCATTATGGATGGTTTTACAAGTCCAGTTAGGTAGCTTGGACTATACTCTCTGAGTAACAGAGAACCAGTGAGAGTGTTTTTGTTGGAGATTGATTGGTTTTTAGTTTTAATGATGTGATTAGTATTATAAACAAAATGCCCAATTCCACAGTGGTGCCAAGAGAGACCTAAAGATGGGCTACGGGGTAGCTATGAGCTGATGTGTTGGCAGAAAGATGGGTTAATGAAGGAGACAGCAAACAGGATTTGGTGGATGTTTAGATATTCATTGAGCACTTACCATATGCCAGGCACAGTGATGCTAAGGTTTTAGAAAGCCCCAGCCTTCAGTGTTTACAACCTAACTGGAGGAATTAATTAGGTTAAGTGAGGGGAAACAGAGGTGCTGCGGAAGTACATAGGAAGGCTCCTAACCTATAATTGGAGGTAGGACAGGCCCAGGAAGGGGAGTGACACCATCTACCTAACCTGAGTACCAAAGGATGAGTAGGAATTGGCCAGGCAAACTAAAAGCCCTTGGTGCTCTGCCAGATCCCCTTTAACTTGCTAGCAGGTGCCCCATCTCCCAGTTGCTATGACCTGGCTGCTAACAAAGCTCACATTTACTCTATGGAGATTTGCCCTCAGCCTCCACTCCCCAGCAGATTTTAGCCAATGACTGACTGACATAGGGGTACAAATCATCAGCCCCTGCCTCAGGACAAACGAACTCTGAGGTGAAATTTATGCCTCTTAACTTCCCCTCGGAATCCAGGTGAAGCTAGTCTTCAGGTGAGATAAAACCCTTTATGACTCAGCAACTACTCTATTCTGCCACTTCTCCTCCATTCCCTACTTAAAGCTTTTCACTTAAGTAAACCAAACCACCTGCAGCTCCCCTTCCTTTGCTATATGGTTCCATACATCCGACTGACTTTTCTTGGGATGAACTTCCCACCTTTTTTGGCCTGGCCGATTCATCTCAGGCATCACCTCCTCCAGGAAGCCTTCTTTGAACCTGGAGGAGCACCAGGAATCCATCCTCTGAGCTCTCATTGCTCCCTATACAAACCTTAGCTCTTAATCAATATCATATTAAAATTATCTGTATACATGTCTGCTTCCCTAGTATAGTCCAAACTGCCCAAGGGCAGGATCTCCATCTTGTTCAATTTTGTTCTTCTAGTCTGTGGCACAGCGTTTGACACATGGCAAGGGCTTCACACATGTCTACTAACCTTATAATGTCTAATTTCTCACCCAAACACAGGCCGACACTGAAGTGGAGATGAGAGATGTAGAAGGAAGAAGGGCTGAGATGGTCTAATTACTATACCAGATCATTAGCCCCAGGCAGCTAATAGGTATTGATCCTAGGGTTCTGGTCAGAGAGAAAGGGCCTCTTCCTGCAACCTGGATCACAGAATGGTACATGCAAGCGACCTTGAAAGACTTCCAAACCTATTGTCTCCTAACTGGACCTAATGAAATCCACAATAAGACTGCTTAATCTAAAAGAAGGAATATTGGATTTCTTTCCTTTTGATGGGAACTGTGTGATTTTGTCATGGGAACAGTCATTATAGCGCATTGATAAGAATCCGGAGCCAGCAACAATATATCTTTGCCAACTACAACTGGGGAAAGGAATTATTACTTAAATACAGTTTGAGAGACTAAATCTCTGAAAACTTGTGATCTAGCAGAGGCTTGTGACAGCCAGACTTGGCACATATAATTTTAACATAGGAGAATCACCAGGCAGGTCCATTCTGGGATCTGTTATTTCATAGAGGCATGCATTACACAGTGTGCAGTACAAAGCTTAGTGACCAATGATTGTTGCACTGCATAAGCCTTGTTGTTCTCTATTCAGTCACCTACCCAGGAGCCCTTGTGAAGTGATTTTAAAAAAAAACAGCCACACCTGTGTTTCACACAGAAAAGAAATGCACTGTCAAGTGTCACCACAGTGATGATGTAACATAATGCAATCTAGAGTTTATTTTAGGCACATTTGTTTTAGTGATTTTGTAAATGACTTTTGTCTTGTATTTCAGAATCATTAAGGCTATGAAGTGGTCATATGAATCTGCCTGCTATACTTTATTGCATTTAGTGAGAAAAACTATGCCATACTGGGGATTTGTAAATGTGGGTGTCTGCAAATCTTTGGGGACATACCCCTAAGGGATGGCAAGGGTCCATAGGATAAAAGGGGTCTGTGGTATAAAAAAGATTGAGTTTCACTTCTCCATTTCAATGTGCTCATTTCACAAATGAAGAAACAAAGGCACAAAAGAAACAAAGTAGTTTTTTCAAGGTCACTTAGCTGGTTAACTTTGGGGCTACAATTAGAACCCAGAGTTATTAACTTAGAGTCAAGAACTATTTCTACACTGCAGAAATGATAACCAAGGCTGTCACCTGTAGAGGTGGGTTGAATGACAGTCAACAGGAAACAATTATTTATAGGGGGAAATAAGGTATCATTGATGAAGTTTCACATTGTGGATTATCTCTGGCAGGTTTTTAATCACAGAATCAGTCCACTGCCCCAATCATCTGCACTGTTCATAAATCTACTTTCAAAAAGTATTTTCCTCAAACAGGTGAAAATTATTTTTCTAGGTCATCTCCTGTTTTAGAATTTTTGGAGAGTTTACTGTTGCCAACTTCAGAGAAATCTTGATGGTCTTTGACCTGTACTTATTAGATTTATAATTACTCTTGATGCTGTTTTTGGCACATCTCTTAAAAGGAAGACCAATACCCTTGAGATGGGAGTGAGCGTTGGCAGAAATAATGGGCTCCATTTGGTTCTTTATTTGTGAATTGGTTTATTTTTGGTAGTCCAGTGAATGTGGGGGTTGAATGATTTTACTTTGCAACCTATGTTTAATCTTAACAAGATATTTAACATGAATGATACATGAAGATAAATAAAGTCCCCAAGGTGATGAATTCTATGCTGCACTGTTCTGGTACAGAATTTATGAAGGCAGATGGAAGATGGGGTACAAAAAGGATGGAATAAGTACCTCTTAAGATACCCACATCAATTAACTGACCCACTTGTTTTAGTAGATTATTCTTCCCTTTCTTTATAAGGCTTTTACCAGTACAACTGAGTCCTTTTAAAATATTCTGTATTTAACTTGGGACAACTCCAAAATTCAAGGATCCTGGGGAGCTTGGAGGATATCCAGAGACCATTACTGAAAATGATTAAAGAGAATGAGAAATGGGATTGTTGATCATGACATAAAGAGCTGTCATTTCCAGAATAGTAAATAACTGTTATTTTTCTCCAAAAAGTTCAAAGCAAGAAAAAATGAGCTCAAATTATAACTGGCAGAATTAGCATGGATATAATGCATAATGTCCTGGCACTGGCACAAACACACACAGGAGCCTTTGAAGTCCCTTCCTTAGGTAAATGTGGCAGGCAGAGGAAAAAAAAGATGGCTGGTAAACTAAGACTTGTATTAATCATCAATTCAAACTGTACCAAGGAAAAAATGAAATTACAGTTGGAAAAAGAACATTAATTAGGTAAGGAGGGGGAAGGAAGTAATAAAAATCAGGCAACGAACTAAAGAGAAATCAAATATATTTTACAGCTGTGCTTGTGGCATGGAGGCATAGCCCTAAAAATTAAATCCACTCCCAAATCAAAAATTTTGTGTTATTTTGGTATTTTAAAATTCTCCCCTGGCCCTTTGACCAAAATTGATTGATTTATTTAAAGTATTTTGAATTGCCTCTTCTCCAAAGGCCTAATTAGCAGTGTAATGAAATTTAAACAAAAAGGAAAGATAGGTTTCTAGACTCAGTTCCAGAGAGTACACTGCAGATGGCTTCTCAATTCTCTAGACTTTTTTTTATTAGGCGATGATGGAAATCCTCATTTGAAGCACTCTAGAACACTCCGGATCCTGTTAAAATACAGATTCGGATTCAGTAGGTTGGGGTAGGGCCTGAGATTCTGGATTTCTAACAAGTTCCCAGGCTGCTCACGCTACTAGTCCAGGGACCACATTTTCAAATGCCAGGCTTCAGATCTGCTCCATCCAGTGTAGTTACTGATCCCTTGCAATATGGCTAGTCTGAATTGAAATGGAACTTAAGTATTAAATACACACTATATTTCAAAGACTAAGATAAAAAAAAAGTAAAATACCTCAATTTTTAAATTGGTTGCATGTTGAAATAATATTTGGGGTATACTGGTCTATATATTATTAAAATTAATTTCACCTGCTTCTTTTTACATTTTTAATGGGCTACTAAATACTTAATTTCATATGTGGCTCATATTATATTTTACTGGACAGTGCTAGTTTAATTCACATACAAATAGATGTAGATCATATATTTTTAAAAATACAGGATCATTTCTAGAGATTCTTTCTAGATCAAGAATTTTTTTGGCTTTGAAGTTTCATCTTGACCCTTTTCATCTCATGCAGTAATGACATAAGATGAGAAATACCCTCACTTCTCAGAAAAGGCTAAGCCTGATGAAAAGTAATGTTTTCAGATAATAGTGAGTATGAGACCTGGGGCACCGTGGCACCAGTGCACCAGCTCGTTCTCTCTCTCGATGGCCTCGCCGAGCTCAGGTGGCCAGTTGCAGTTCTGTTCCTGCTCCATGAGGAAGTCCACACTCTGCCATACCAGCTCCTGATCTGAGGGCTTGAGGTGCTCATGGTAAGAAAGAAGCATCTGAAGAATGGAAGACAGGCCATGAGCTGCTCCTATATCAACAAACAAAGCACAATAATTTACATAATTGGGAGAGGAACCAGTTTAACTTAGTGAAAAGATAATCATAGTATAAATAAAAAGAATGGCAATAGTACTTTCGAGCACACATAGTGATATAATAATTGAGTTGCTTAAGAACTAGGCTTCTTGGGAACATAGCTTAGAGCAGAGGTCAGCAAACTACAGCCTACAGACCAAATCTGGCTCATTGCCTGTTTTTGTAAACAAAGTTTTATTGAAACACAGCCACACTCATTCATTTGTATATTATCTATGGCTGCTTTTATGCTACAATGGCAGAGTTGTATTTGTTACAAGACCATATGGCCCACAAAGCCTAAAATATGTATTATCTATATATATTCATAGAAAACAGTTCAGTAACCAACCTGTTTTAGAGAAAAGATTTTTTAAAAACTTTATAATTAACATATTGATGACTTTTATGAAAATGCTCCTAAAGTGCTTGAAAATAATTTGTTCTTGGTATCCTAAACATTCATTCATTCGACACATAAGAATTAAGTACCTACCACATGCCAGATACTGTCTCTGGTAAAGATAGATCAGTAAACAAAACAGATGAAATCCCTTCTTTATTGATCTAAGCAGGGAGTTGGGGGACAAATACCCCAGCTTCCTTACTCCATGGGTGGGACAATTCTGAGGCATGTTCTATATAGTCTCTAAGAGTCCCCAGTGGAACTGAGCCTCAGTTGCTCATTACTACATCCTTTAGTAACTTCTTTGTCTACCCTGTCTGACTTCCTCATTCTTCTATCAATACTTCCTGGGATTACCTCCCAAAGAAACCATTTACACCCAAATCCTTGTCTCAAGGTCTGATTCTAGGGAAACTTAGACAGGAACTTAAAGGTTCTTTGAGAAAACTCTCAGAGAACTGCTAGTCTATAAACTCACTGTTCATCAGCCATTCATTCATTCATTTGGGTACCCTCATTATGTGTGGAGTCTTGGTAACAGTCCAGGAATCATAAAGATAAATGAGAGAAAGTCGTTATCCTGAAGTTGCACAGAGTCTGCTATGGTGGGCAGACAGGTATGTCACTAATTATATAGTACGATGTGATAAGAGCTCCAACTGAAGAATGACAGAACCCAATTTAGCTTCAGGGCAAAACCTGAACCATGTAAATGTTTCCTCAGAGAGGGTTCAATAAACTCATTTTCTAAAAGCACAAAGTTTCTCAACAAAGCTAATGATGTTTGAACAGAGTCTTGAAGTCTGAGTATAAATACTAGATAGATGAAGGTGTTGGGGGAACCCAGGCATTTTAGGCAAAAGGAACAGGCACAAAGGTTACACAGATATGAGAACACTTTGCTTGTAGAAGACTATGCTGGACAGAACCAGGGAAGGGAGAGATAAAGCTTGAGTTTGGAGGAGGAGGCAGGTGATCTACAAAGGGCCTTGTAAGGCATGTTCAGGGGTAAGGGCTCAAAAGGGGAGTAACTAATTTTCACTTTATATGCCTCATAGCTCAAAAGCCACCACTGTTATTAAGTAGCCTGTTATTAATCCACTAATATTAAAAATTTGAAAGTGTTAGTGGCTGAATCCTGTTTCCCTGTGCAGAGGCAGTATAAGCTATAAACATGTACACTGTTCACAAACTCAGCAAAATAAGTCCAATGAATTCACAATCTAGAATATGGATTTTAGTCTTCGGTGAAAGTAATTGTTAAAATAGCTATATTTCTGTCAGGCAGACTGTGAAAACAAACATTAAATTGTGATTTGTAATATCTACCAATATATGATCTCTAATGGCATTTTAAAGTGAATAGTGATGACCAATATCAAAAACAAAACCTTCCAGTTTTTAGTAAATGCTAATATCAGACACTCCCTTCATCCTACAGGCCTTTGCCAACACCTTCACTCACCCAAGTATTCGGTTCCATAGTAAGAATACATCAGGGGGAATGGTTTCCTCTTTTTCATGGCATACTGCTTCCCGGAGTCCAGAATTGCCTGGCAAATTGATTTGATCTGTGCTGGGGTCAGCACCTGAATAAGGAAATCAGGAAGCAGAATTCAAATCAGGATCTTCTTTTTTCCTCAAACAATGGATTTTCTTGCTTAAAAAGTCCATCAGCATATCCCCCAAATTCTTTTTCTAGGTGTAAATAAGCTTAGCCAACCTTAACGTTTTTTTTTAAACCAATGATTCTCTGTTGTCGTTTATCAACCCCTTTCGGAAAATTTGCTGTTTTTGATGGCAAAGGCACACCTTTACCGCGATAGCCTTTTGTAAAATGCAAAGACTACCTTACAGTTGTTATATCATTAATCCTTGTCAGAGGAACAAGAAATTGCTCAGAAAAGAACAAGGTCTGATCCTAAGTGATCATGCTTAACAAAGCTGTTACTCCTGGTAAACAGTGCTGGTCTGGCTCAAACAATGGACCTTCAAATTTGTGTCATTCAGACAATGCTTATAAAGCCACAATTCTATGACAGATTGCTGTATGACTGATTCACTTTCCCTGAATGGAACCAAAGTCCAATAAGTACCAAGGCAAAATAACTTTTAATATCAAAATTACTCTGAATAGAGAATGACTAAAATGTAATGATTTGCAGTTGTCAATATTTTATTCAATCTACTCACAGTCATTTTTAGGACTACAGAGATTAAAATGTTCTGAAGCCTACAAAGCATCATTAAGTTTATTAGGATTCTGCTCAGGTTTGCGATGTTTTCTGCCTCCCACTCTTCCTCTGGGCAGATTAATGTTCCCTTTGGCACACTCTTGTTATCACCATGACTTCTTGGTGCAGCATTTACCACCTGGTGTGTCATGTCTCTCTCTACTAGACGATCAGTTATTTGAGGGCAAAGACTGTGGCGTCTCATCATTTTGGTATCCTTGGTTCCTAACACAGAACCTGAGAGAGCCTCTGGTAACTAATGGGTGAGTAAATAAGTGCCAGGTTTACTGGCATGCAGAGAGAGCCCTCCCTCCCTTCTTTCCTTTTTTCCCTAACCTCACTCCCTCCATCCTTTTTTCCCTTCCTTCTACAATTATTTCCTAAGCCCCAACTGTATGCCAGGAAAGTCTGTTTGTGGTGCTGGAGATACGACAGTGAACGAGACAGACAAGACCTCCGCTCTCATGAAGTCAATCTTCCAAAAAGGCAGACCTGTACAAGAAAAGTGCTTGTCAGAGTAAACACACACACACACACACACACACACACACACCCCCTCCCTCCCTCCCTCTCCCCCTCCCCCCCTCTCTCAATTTAACCTAAAGTTCAGCCTTCCCCTGATTGAATGAATCTGGGATCAAGGAAAAAAGTCCAATGGATTTTGGCCTCTCTCCTAAGATATCAACTCTTTTCTACCTGATATCTACCATTAAACTCACCAATCCCTTTTGAAATAAAGTACAAATGACTTCTTAACTCATAACTTGCTCCTCTGATTTACCCAACATTAGAAAGGTAAAATATAATCCAGGTTTTAGCCTCCTCAAATCTAGCATTTAATATGGAAAAATAATTACAGAAAGAAGCTGTTCATTAATTCTGTCAATTAACATTTACTGAGCTAATGTTCCAATAAGGCCCTATACTAAGTATTGTGTGGGAAATTCTACAAGGCCTGGGACACATTTTCTTCCCTACTGGGAACTTATTATCCAGCACTGGAGATGAGACATAGACAAAAGTCTACAATAGAGCAATTAAAGTTCACAAGTCTAGGAGTGGAAAGAAACAGTAATGCAGAGTATGGCACATAGACAATGAAGCACTATTCAGCTTTATTAAGACTCTACTATCTCCTTGGTTTTTCTGGTTGTTCAGAAACAATTCGGTCATGGCTCTTGACTTAACTTTCCCTTTTATTAGCTATTTTGTCTCTTGAGTTTACTCCTTTCTGCCTAAAATTCCCAAACACCCTACCTTCCCATGTATTCCTACCACCATTTCAAGGCTCGACCTTAAGTCTTTCCTTAGCTGAGTAGCAAATTTCTCCTAAATAATTTCCTACTCTGCATCTATTCAAATTGCTACCAAAATTTTCATTTGCTATTAAAAACATCTTACTCTTTGTACTTTTATCAGTACCAACGGATCTTACGTTTAGTCTTATTCATGCCATTTATTTAATATCTGGCATCATCAGTCTCAGATCAACCCCTCCATCCTGGCTCACTCCCAGAAACCTGCTAAGAGCCTTGAAGGGCAAGGACATAATAGGGATCTAATCTGGTCTCATCCCTATTCTCTTGGGAATATATCTGGCTCTTCTACTGAACTTAGGTCCTGTCTGCCAATATTGGTCTTGAATCCATGTGACAAAAGCAGTTTTTGTAATAGGAAAAAGACACTGAATTTTTAGGAGGTGTACTCATTTGAATTTGAATTACTAAAATTCTCCCTATTTTACTCCTATACCAATAATTGAAAATCAGCTTGTTCTTTCCTCAGTTGAACATTTATTCATACAACCACCACCCATGTGTGTGTGTTTTCATCTGCTTGGTTTTAACCCCCACAAAAAATCAACTTAGGTTACATGTGGTGCGCTCTCCCATTTTTTCCATCCCTAATCCACAGCTCGGAATAGAGAATGAGTTTATAAAATATTTCAAAACCTCCACAGTCATGCATCATGTCTGGGTGGTTTCCTCTTATCTCTCAGAAACACTGTGAAAAACAAAGAGAAACCACGCTTGTTTGGCTGGATAAAGACCAGTGATGCATGCAGTTCTTTATCTCTGGGAACAGACAAGACCTACCCTTGGGTTAACTGATCAGTAAATTGAAAAAAATAGTGTTCATTAAAAGTGTGTAGAGGGGAACACTGAGGAAGAGGGTGCCCTTTTTTCCCCTCTAAACAAACAGTACAGAAAGAAGAAAGATGAGCTGCAAGGGGAGAGGCCTGTTCTTGTTCTCTCATTTGTCTGCTTTCTCAGACACCACTCCGTTCCCTGCTCCCAGCACACAGGAACACACGAATGAGCACAAATACTACCTCCAGGAAAATGGCCCCCACGCTTTTGAAACAGACTGAGGTCTTAGGAATGAGGAAATGGCATTGCCAGTGGGAGAAAAGGGAGACTGGGGATGGCAGGGAGGGGATTCCAGGTCTTTATCTAAACAAACGCAAATTCTCTCTCCTGTATTTGGAGCACACAAGGCTTATGCATGTGCTGGTAATTTGGATGGATTCAGTTCTTTAAAAACTTTTTTTTTATTCTTGATTTAAATTAATTTTTTTTAAAAATATAAAGTAAGTCTGGTGGTTTGGTTTAAGAGTTTCATTAGTTTAACTGATTCCCTTCACTGATCCTCAAATAGAGGAGTTTCTTGTGAAATATTCCTGTTGGGCTGGGATCTGAATATGAAGAAACAAAAGAGCAATGAAGCCCATGCTATCTATGTTTCTTGGACCTACCTGAAGGTTGTGCTCTGACTGAACCACTTCCATGTTGAGGAGAGATGACTTTTGTTAAAGAAATGAATGAAATGGACCAAGCCACAGAAAGCCTGCCTCACTACAGACCCCTTTCCAGGGCACATGTCTGGCCCACAGGCACTCTGAAGTGCCAGCCTTTGCTAGCTATATATCAACCATGGCCAACATTATCAAGCAATAGTCCAAAATGCCCTGAGTATGTGACTGCTCATCTACATGGAATGAAAAAAGTCACTCTAATATCATGCTAAACACATGTGTAACAGAGTACGAATCTAATATCAACTTAGGTGTTTTCTTCCAGCAATTTATTTCACCCCAACCCTTTATCCCACCATTCTGATGGTAGGTAGACTTCTGCTCAGAGAGAAAAGAAACAAACCATCTGACTACCAGTTAACATCAAAATGACTTTTGATACCCATGGACTTTGAGGAAAAGGTATTTTGAGTTGTTAGAACCTGATTATTTTGGTACTTAAGTTGATACCATAAACAACAGACGTGAAAGATATGTAGAGTCAGGATAGAGCTAAAAGCTGTTCAAGGTAGAGAGTTGACATGGAAAAGAAACCAGGAAGTTGAAAGTCAGTGTGGAGTTCCTGCTACACCCTCTTGTGTCAAGCCTTAGAAGAGATGCTATAACCACCCTAGATAAGTTTGGGGGTTGATAGGTAGTTAGGATGGATGCCCCCCTCCACCTGGAATTTGGGGAGATGGTAGCCTCAAAGATGTGTCTCCTGCCTCCGGGTAAGGGGCCAGTAAAAGAGATACCATGAGATGGCACGTCCAATGAGAGAGCCAGAGAGAAAAAGTTTCCTATGGGTACCATGGTAGACCAGAAAAACAGCCTATCCCCCAAAGTAAATGTATTTGAAAAAATTACCAGTTTAAATAATTTCAAATTAAAAAGTTAAGGAAACTTTTTGTGTAAAGTCAATATTCACAATTGGTTAGATTTTTACTTTTGATGTCTCTTTGGGGTTGTGGTTCAGTTGGAACCCACTAGGTTATAGGCAAGAATTGGGCCTTCAGAAAATCTCTGGAGCAGGTCAAGAGTTACTTCAGGTATTGAGAAGACAAAAACTCAGGGGCACTGCTTTGAAGGAGAAAAAGCTTAAAGAAAGAGACAAGGTAGGACTAAGGGAAAGCTCTTAAGCAGGGAACAGATCTTGATGAACTGAACAATTCATATTATGTGCTATGCTAGGCACTTTGATAAAAGATGTAATCTTAATAATAGACTAAATTAACGTCTGGACCATTTAAATAATGACACATTCAGCATTTGCTTAAATTCTAAAAGTCATGACATATAGGTGGAAGGTGGAGGGAGTAAATATTAGGGGCTTCACAGAGGGAGAGAGATGTGAGCTATGCTTTAAAGGACAAGTGGGAAGTGGATAAATTTAAGGAAGGGAGAGAGGACATTTTAAGCTTTGAGATGTTGAGGGAAACCCTATGAATTGGGGCAATGTTTCTCAAACTGCAATGTGCACACAAATCACCTTGTTAAAATGAAGATCCTGAATCAGTAGATCTTGGGTGAGACCAGGATTCTACATTTCTAACAAGCTCCCAGGTGATGTTGCTGCTGCTGGTCCATGGAACACACTTGAAGTAGAAAGGGATTATGGGAACAGAGAGGATGGTTGCAGCAGAGAATTTTTCCTGGGAAGGGTGAGAAATTAGACTGAAAGAACTATAGGAAATTCCCATAGACACTCAAAGAAGCAAGAGGGAGTACCAGGCAAGAACACTGCACACTATAATTTAAATGATCAGATTACCCAGAAAAGAAAAGCAGCTACAATAGGAAATTCTCTTCCAATATGCTATCTAGGAAAAACATCCAAATTTCCAACTCCCAGTGGAGAGCTCTTAGCCAATGTGGCCAGGTTTGTTTTCTTAATTAGTCTCCAAAAGGGACATGTGTGCTGGTGTAGAATGTGCAAGTCCCTTCCATCTGGTTTTCCTGAACCTCCCTGACCATTTTTATGCTGGGTGATAAAGAATGGGAGGCAGGTGGCTCTAGTAACGATTATGTTCCAGTCATTAAAGGGATTCGGCAGGGAATTTCAGTTATTTGGTCCCAGCTACCATTTCAAAGTTGTTTCTTTTCCCTTCTCATGTCAAGAAACACAAGCCAAGAAAACACCAGAAACCAGGAAAGTAAAACAGGTTTTACCCCATTCTTGCAGGCTGACTGCTGGCTTTACAGATTTATTACAAGTACCTAGTAATCCAGTCTGCATCAAGTGTCACTAGATGATTTCATCGTTCCCTGCAAGACACTAAATATCTCAGAGCCCAAGCTTCCTTATATACGCAAAGGGGATCACAGTGACTTGTCCCACCTACCTCCTAAGATGATGGTGAGACTTATGAAAAGCAGTTCCCAACATTTGGCTGCACACTGTAATCACCTGGGGAGCTTTTAAAAATCCTGATGTCCTGACCACACCCCAAACCAATTCCATCAGACTCTCTAGGTGCGGGACCCAAGCACCAGTATTTTTAAAAGCCCCCCAGGAGATTCCAAAGTACAGTCAAGTTTGAGTATCACTGCTACGAAATATTGAATGAATGCAAAAAGCGATAATATAATGATGATGATGATGAACAGAGCTAAAAGGAAAGACAAGCAAAAGACTTCCCAAGCAAAAGATACTCCCAGGTATAGAGAAATACCTTTGGGCTGAGTCACAGGAGAGTGGAAGAAACTCCATGTGCACGTGAATGGACATGTTGGGTCAGGCCAGAGATCCACTGAACCTCATCCAGTATTTCTGACCCAGACACCAACGCACATTTTGTGGGAGAGTAATGGAGAACCCATAGACCAGCAGTTCCCAACCTTTTTGGCAGCAGGGACTGGTGCTCCTATGAGAATCCAATGCCTGATGATCTCAGGTGGAGCTTCGGAGGTGGTGCTAGCACTGGGGAGCAGCTGTAAATACAGATGAAACTTCGCTGGCTCACCCGCCACTTACCTCCTGCTGTGCGGCCCAGTTCCTAACAGGCCACAGACTGGTACCAGGAGTTGGGGACCCATGCCATAAAACACATCAGACAGTGCACTGGACTAGGATTCAGGAGATCTGGGCTTGAGATTCAACTTTGCCACAGTAACCATGGTTAAGTCATTAGAATTGTTTCCGCATCTGTGACATAAAAGGACTGGACTAGACTCTGTCCACTAAGTCAGTGCTTCTTAAATTTTAGTATGCCTACAAATCATCCAGTGAGCTAGCTAAAACACAGCTTTCCGGGCCTCACCCTCAGAGATTCTGACTCAGTAGCTGTGGAATGGGGCCTGGACTCTGAGGTGATGTGCATGGTGTTGGGCTGGGAATCACCTGTTGAATAGCACTGTACTAGGTGACTTCTAAGGTTCCTCTAGGCTCCAAACTCTATGGTTCTCTAAGGCACTGGAGGAGTCTGGCTCTGGAACCAAAGAAGGGGCATATCATGGTGATCAAAAACATGGGCCTTAGGGTCAGACAGACCTGAGCTCCAAACTTAGCTTCACTACTTTCTGGCAGTGTGGATTTAGGCAAGTTACTTAATAGTTTCCAAGCCTCAGTTCACTCCTTTGTAAAAAGCAGTAATGAGGAGACCTACTTATCTCACTAGATTGCTATGATTCCATATAAGACATTTAGCACAATTCCTGGCATAAAGCACACGCACAATGCATGTAAGCTATAGTTAAAACAGACATCCAAAGTCCAGTAGTGACTCAACTACAAGATTTGGCACTGTAGGCCTTTGAGGTCTGTGCTCAGGAAATCACTCATAAAATAACCCTACTGTTGCTCACCTCCTATCCCCACCCTCCACCCAAGGACCAGCTTGTGTCAGCTTGCCTTCCTAAGTTGTCAATTGTAATTCATAAACTAGTAATATATGGCCCTTCGTGTCTATTTTCTTTTCTCATCACCACGCTTTGAGCCTTTCACTATCCCACTCTCCCCAAACCACACTTTGTTGTTGTTGCTGTTCTTTCAAAATACTTTTCAAGTTTATCTGGTTTCTGGACAAGTCTCTGTCACTATGTAACTTTAGCTCAATCACATAACCTCCCTGGACCACAGTTCCCTCATCTGAAAAAGGAGTAAAGCTGAGGAGGTCTTTAATGTGTCTTTTGGAAATAGTGTTTTGTTATTTTGTGATTCAACACTTTGACAACAATTTACAAATCTACATATACTTATTTGGGCTCTAATTTTGGGATGTGGATGTGATATGTTTCAGTGGTTTCATTTCTTACAGGCTAGGCAAAAAGTCCCTTGCAATGAGATTATAGTGTGTGTTTAACTTGTCCTTTATTTTAGGCATTTTATCAAGATGCATATTCTCCTAGGTACTTTCTTCCTAGTAGAAAGCTTAAAAAACTAGAAATTGTTTTAGCCTCTTGGTATTGGTTACCTGAATTATCTGGAGTCTTTGGGCTCCCAATGTCCCCAAAATGAATGACTATGTTATTAAGGCTGGATGCATAACTGATCATTTCACATCAGACCCTCCTCTAAGCCACTGTTGAATGAATGTCATTGTAGTATTCTTAAATCATGGTTTAACATACATTTTTCAAGTGCTTGCTGGGTGCATGACACTGTGCTGGAGAATACATAAATTATAGAGATCAGTAGTTGTGTATAATCAGGTAGGCAGTAAATACCTTTTTTATTTGGAAAGGCCAATTCTGATCATATATTTGTGGCCTACACTATTAATTAGCTACTCAATATCCACTCTGTCCTTATTCCTTGCTAACTGGATCTCAATTTTATCAGGGTGATAATTGTGTTTAGCTCTAGGTGATAAATAGTGAATAGCCTTAGCCAATCATGTCGAACTTATTGTCCCTTGCCAGATACTCAGATCTCAGCCTTCCTTGAAGGTAGTAAGGTTGGCTGTGTGGTCTCATTTTGATCAATGGGGAAATCTGCTGTGGCAGGAGCTTCTTGGAAAGCTTTTTACTTCATGATAAATGGAAATAAAATGAATGAACTTGGCTGTTACCTGCCGTTCCTCTTTTTGGTGCCCTGAATGTTTATGTGATGCCTGGAGCTATAGCAGCTATTTTGCATCCTGAGGCAATGAGCATGTGGATGAAAGACCAATATTCAAAGAATGATGAAAGACAAAGAAAGATTCTAGGGTTTGTGGATATCACTGAGCATCTGTACAACAACATGAACTACCTATTACCAGACTCTCGTGAGAGAAAAATCACTCCCTTTCTTACAGTCACTGTTGATTGGGTTACATACAGCCAAACTCACATCAACTGGGCAGCCATAAAATATCAACCCAACAGCATTGCTAGCATTCATTTCCCTGTGAAGCAATTGTTGCCCACATGTACCCGTTTCCATGGAAACCTCTAGCTCTAGAGCGCTTCAAAGTGAAGCTGATTGAGTGGACAAATTCAAATGCAGTTTCTACTTCTGACTGCACTCACAAGGTTGTGATTGATTTTTCCTGTTAAGTGCTATCCTGGAGCCCAGAGACAAGGCCCAGAAAATAGACTGTCACTTTGCTGCCATTTCCCTAGGTGACTTCCCTACTCTTTCTACTCCTTCTACTTATCCTGCCCTAGATCAGGGATAGTGGATACTCTGCAATCTGCCACCATGACAGTAGATCCTCAAATCTTCAATGTCGATTTGGAACGACAGAGAGGAGGCCCATGGGCACCTCGGCAACAAGTGCTGTGAAGCAATTATCTTCTTTTCCAAGAACCGTTGTCACTTCAATTAAGTGACTGTATTATATACTACCTACCCTGTCACTTTAGAGAGCTATTCATGAAAATGGTCCTAGAAGAACAATATTTGAACAATTTGTGACATTTTAAGTTTCAATAACTCTTCCATATAGATACTTTGGACAGAATAAGCTGAAAGGAATTTTTGTTGTTTTTGCCATGCTCTTTGACATGGTCCTGTGGGATTAATGGGTGCCCTGAAGGTCATAAACGGGGAAGGGAATACAGAGATTCTTCAAAGCTGCTTAATCTTTTTTTTTTTTTTTTTCAATACCTTAAACCACATTTTAATAAATGCATTTCTTTGGGCTAAGGAAAGCAGTGTGATACACTATGTTTTTTTGCTATGAGTGGTATCTTCTGTGTGCAAAATGAAACCTAAAGCTATTGGGGCAGGGGCAAGGTGGGGTCGGTTGGGTAACCATGGCTGAAAATTTTGGAATTTATGGCTTTGTTATTACATGGCCCTGAGCAAATGATAACTTCTCTGGTTTCACTGTCTTCACCTGTAAAATGAGGTGGCCAACCGAGTAACTTCTCAGGACCTTTCTGGTTCATGATTTCTAAATATGTATGTAACTTTTCTCCCTTCCCTTTTGTTCATTTAGGTATTGTAGGGAATCTTCTGTCTGATTATGTCCAAAGTACTTTTGTTATGTTGACATTGTGTTTTCAGGTACTTTAAAGGGAAAAGGATTATTTTCCAGTTTCTTTTCAGAAACAGTTTTAGCCAGAGATCATTAAGAGAGCCAGATTATAAAATTCATATAGACTTACTTTCTATATAAACGACACATCAAAAAAAGGCGATTTGAGGTGACCTGACCATGAATGTGTGCTGAAGGGAGCTGCCACCCTCTTCCTATTAGGGATCAGGCAGCCATGATGAACAAAAGTGTCACTATGGCTGGTTTCATTTTTCATTTTACACCTAGGTGAAGGAGAAGGAATGGAGACTCTCAGGACGAGTTTGCTCTGTGGCTGAAGAGAAGATTGAAGAAAACCGACACCTCTACTCTGTTAAGGACAAGAAGCTCCACAAAACCTTTTCCTTGGATTTGATATTCCACAAGTTGCAGGTGGTTGCTGCTGAAGGACTGCAGCTAGGGAGGCTTCTTCCCGGTCCTTAGAAAAGCTGGGGTGAGCAAGTGAGATACATAACCAGTAGTAAGCAAAGCAGGATTTATAACCTTGTCAGTTAGTAACTCTAAGGTCCTTGTCTTTTACAAGGTTTATGCTGGAAATATTTATTGAGCCCTACTATGGCTCACTAGGAGAACTGTCATGAACAAAAGAGAAAAAAAATCCCTGCCATTGTGGAGATTATATTCTAGTCTGAATAAATTTATCTTGTGCTCCATAGTTTATTACCCAAAATTGTCTTATTTAGCTACTCTCCATAATTATTCATCATTTTAATAGGGCTATCTTCATAAAGAAATCAATATTAAATAAATTGAGTGCTTCTCTCATGTTGCCTTGGGAAATTTTAACAGGAGATGAAATCCATTCACAGGCTCCAATGTTTAACTGATGGTAATCATCAGAATTGTAAGGATGGACACAGGAAAGAAATGGCAAGCTGGCCAGTTACTACAGCATAAAATTACATGAAAAGGTTTCAAAACAGATGCGCCAGCCTAGACCAAGATTTTATGGAGGTAGGACAGTACACTCATATTTTTTTTAAAAATCTGCACTCATGATGCTGAGACACAGACACCGCTTTAGGGCTTTGCATGGCAAATCCAGCACTACTTAGTACTGCAAATAGCACAGGTAGTTGGAATAAGGAAATCAGCTTAATCTTATGTGGTTCATGTAGCTTTGCTGTATTTCTGGTTACACGCTGGACTCTTAATTATAAGCTTAATGCCAGGTATTGCCCCTATAAATTTGCTTCATTAGCCATAACACAAACTACTACTGACCATTTACCAATTTTTAAGTAAACAAAAGCGTGCATCCCCATAATACTGAGAGAGTAGCCCCATGCTTAATATTTAAAGGGTATAGGTACATTACATATATAATTAGTTATGAAGAAGTACTTACAAAATAAGGTCTCCCAATTACATTATGAAGAAACAACTCAAGAGAAAAAATTATCCACATTTATACAAGATCTGTATCTGTATCTACATAGATATTTTTTAACTGTGAAAAAATGTATAATTTGGACTTCTACAGTGGATCAGTGTCCAAGAGAAATAAGTACCTAGGTCCACTTGTATAAGAATGTCCACAACAGCTTTATTCATAAGTTTATTCATAAGAACTGGAAACATCCAAAATGTTCATCAAAAGAATGGATGAATAAATTGTAGTATATTTACCCAACAGAATACTACTAAAGAATAAAGAGAACAAATTACTGATACATGCAACAGCATGGATTTCATGAACATGTTGAGCAAAAGAAGCCAGACACAAAAGCCATTTACATAAAGTTCAAGAACAGGCAAAATCAAACTACAGTGATAGAGGTTAGAAGAATAGCTATTTCCCTGTTTCCCTTGTGTGTGTGTGTATAGACAAGTGGAACTGATTGGGATAACGGGACTTTCTGGTATGATAGAAATAGTTTTTTCTTAATCTTGGTAGTGGATATATGAGCCACACAGTGAAATCTTTCAACTTGCACTTATGATTTGTACATTTTGTTATATGTCAACTATACTCCAATTTTAAAAAGCAAAATAAATCAGGTACAGCTATCAAACGGTTTAGCTGTTAATACATTTTGTCTGCACATCAAGGTCCTTTGTTTATTAGACACCAACTTTACTAGCTGTCCCTAAGAAGGGCCTTTCTAAGTTTTATGTGGAAAAAAAAAAGGTTATATTCCCTTCTGGGCAGATATGGCATAAAGAAGCACATTACTTCTGGGCTGATACAGCCCCAGGCCTAGGCTTAGTGACTAAAACACAGAGGCTGGATTTCACTTCTCTTGCCCTTTTGGCTAGGTGCCCTGTACAGGGCACAACTCTGCCAATCACATAGGACTGCTTGGCTCTCAGGAAGGAGGCTGGAGCAGCTCCTGTAATCCGAGGGCAGCCAGGACCAAGAATGGACTAAACCTGGACCCAGAAAGCTGCCAGGCCCCAGGCAGTGTTCTCTCTCTTGATGACACTGGTCTCTGCCTCCCCTTTTTTTTTTTTAAATTAATTTATTTTTATGCTGACATTGGTTAATGAAATCCAATATGTTTCAGCTGTACACTTTAACAGTAAGGCATATATATATTTACACTGTGTGTTCACTGCCCATAGATTTCTTTCTGTCACCACATATTTGACTCTGCCTCTCTCATCTTCTGCAGAGCAATATCTCTACTTCTCTATGGCTGAAGGTGACCTTCGATCACACCATCACATACAGCAGCTTCCAAGTTTTATTATGTCCCTCAGTTTTAGCCACACTGAAGAATCAACTAGAACCACTGAAACCCAATTTCAAATTTCTAAGAATCTGTTTGGCTCAGCCTCAGGCAGATGTGCTTAGCCCAATTGCGTCAACATGGATGTAAAGATCTACCCAGGGAGGGAGCAGGACAGTGTTTCACAGAGAACTGGGGTTATTTTGAGCTAGGCAGACTGCCATGGAAGGGTCAACTACACTTGTATCAGGAATGTGTTTAACTTAAATTAGAAAATCTGACTTCCGATGACTTAATCAAATAAAAGGTTATTTTTCTCATATAACAAAAAGTCTGGAAGCAGCCAACAGCTGACATTGTTTAGCGGTTTGTGATGTCAGCCAGGATGTCACAACTCTCTCTTCCTTCCATCATATTGGTTTATAGGCACAAAATAGCTGGTGTAACGCCAGACATCATGTTTATATTCAAGGCAGGAAGAAATGGGGAAGGGTAGCACCAGTCATATCCATTCTTTTTTGATCAGAAAAGCTCATAAACAGACTTACATCGACATGTCATTAGCTAGCACTATTTGACATAGCCACCCTGGGGGAGGTTGTAAAACCAACTAATTATTCAAGAACATTGCTATGTTAAACAAGATTAGGGTTCCATTAGTAAAGACAATGTGGAAAATGGATATCTGGTAGGCAACAGACGGTGTCTGTCACCAGAAAGAACTATAGGAATCCATATTGTCTGAAAAATTTGTTAGCCATTCATGACTGTGTCTGAACACAGGTGATGGAAAGCACACTTAATTCTTTTTTTTAAATATATTGCTTCTCACCACACATTAAGTCACTGTATATTCAATTTTGCACCTTACCACCTAGAATCACTCGGCTAGGATTTACATTCTATTACTAAAGCTATCATGGAGGTAATTAGTCAAGGCAGGTTTATCTGCCCTCAGTCTAACTATCAAACCACTACACAAATGTCTTTTCTATACCAAAAGATAAAACAGGATTACAGGAAGTATGATTAAAGTAGTTCTACTTTCTCTAAATATACTGCTATTTCAGAAGTGATCACAAAAATAATTCTTTCAATATACACAAAGATGCTACTCCATTTTAAATCCATGCCTTTGTGTGAAACAGGTGCAGGAGATGAAGGGAGAGTGAGTAACCAACTGCAGGCAGCCTTCACCTTTAAAAGGAGTGGCTGAGAATAGATGGCTTCTAAATGTCCCTACATGTCTGATATTATGCTTTCTAAATGGACTGCAATCACAGTCTCTCCAAATCACAAGGGATATTTCCAAGAATTGAGGCTAGATTAGTGTTCCTTTTCGACAGAGAGATGTATTCTATGAGGTGAGAAAAATGCCATGGAAAAAGAAAAAATGTCCCCATCCACACGGTAAGTGGAGAAATTCAAATTTTCCAGCTGACTTTTACATATAAATAAAATTGTGTTAGAAGACAATCCCCATTGCTTTTTATGTTTAAATATTTTATTTATCATGGCAAAACTTAACAGCAAAATTTGGAGGGAACCATGTTAATCATGTGGGGGGTCTTGTTTAGATATTTGTTAACAGAACATATTCATGTCACAGCATATTTATCATTTATGTGAATCTTGTTCTTACTGCAACTCATATTCTAACTTAAAAGTGAAAGAAAAAGAACAAACTTTGAGGATCCACTTATAAGCCAATATGAAAAGTTCTAAAAGTCTGCGGTTGGAAACTGTATTTATTATCTGTGAGTCCTTCAACAGTTACTTGTGCTTTCTGAATCTCAGTTTTCTCATCAGTGAAATGGAGACATTCGAGGACCTTAAAAGCCTTTTTCTTGCTCTAAATTTCCAGGTTTCTATGACTTGTTAGAGAAGTTTATCCAGATCAGAGTTCACTCTGGTGGCATCAAGTCTTCACATACAGTTCCCAAGGTTCCTATGCTGCTCTGAGTCTTATACCTCTTCCTTTGATTCTGTGAGGTCCGTTAATAAAACCTTCCTTTATTTTTTGGGAGAAATTTTTGGTACAGAATTCCAAAAAATTATAAGAATAGTATAGACCATTTACCCAAGTCATCCTTTGTTAACGTTTTTGTCACATTTGCTTTCTCATTCTCATATTTGGAGTGGGGGCATTTTAGAGTAAGTTGCAGACAAAGTGCCCCTTTACTCAAAAATACTTCAGTGTATATTTTCTATAAACAGAGACATTCTCTTGCCTAACTACACTGTAATTATCAAAATCAGGTAATTTGATATAATACTATTATCTAAAGTCCATATTTAAATTTTTCCAAAAATGTCCCTAAGATTTTATATGTGTATATATATATACATACATATATATGTATGTGTGTGTGTGCATAATTACAAGATCTAATCCAGAACCAGAAGGCGTTCGTCATGTTCTTTAGATGTCATTAATCTGGAAAAGGTCCTCGGTTTTTGTCTTTTTTGACTTTAAGAGTTTGGCAATTTATTTTACAGGATGTCCTTCAATTTGGATGTATCCAGTGTTCCTTATGATCAGATTCTAGTTATGCATTTGGGGCAGGAATATCCTAGCAATGATACCATGATATCTTATCCATATTAGTGCCCCCTTTTAATATTAAGCCACTTCAAGTTGAATTCCTATCATTTGAAATTTTAAAAGTTATGACTAATTTAAGGCTTTAGTTGCTGAAGATCTACAGGCCCATTTAACAGGGCCTTAAATGTAAGGTGTGTCTTCACTTAGGACTGGCTATATCCCAGCTGGGAAGAACCAGAATTTAGGACTTTGGGACAAAGAAGACCATATGATAAATATTCCACAGAGGTCAGGTAAGTTGGAGGTGAGGTCAAAGTCGGCAAGCACCAGTCAACAAGGATAGTAAGTAATGATTGCATGGCTGGGGTTGTGGGCTCACTGCCGAGCATTACGAAGCCAAAGGGTGGAGCTGGCCCTGAGCCCATAGGTGTTAGTCATAGACCTTAGTGGAGTGCAGGAGTAACGTGTTCCTAGCTGTGGCAGATTCTCGGGTGCCAGAACTACCTCACATACCTCAGGATTGGCATTACTGTGCAATTTCCCCTTCTTCTAGACCAGTGCTTCTCAAATTTTAATGTGCATATAAACTCCCTGGAGATTTTATGGCCCGGCTAAATCAGATTTAGTAGGTCTGGGGTGAGGCTTGAGATTTTGCATTTCTAACAAGTCCTCAGGTGACGCTGGTTCAGATCGTACTTTGAGTTTCGAAGCTATAGGAAAACATTGTCTGGCTGTGGCAGAAATGGAGGTGCTACCACTATCTCACAATGAGGTAGGCATTACTGCAAGATTCTCCTCTATGCTATGCTATCATATAGAAGGTTCTTTTACTCAATCAATTCAGAATTCACCAAATACCCTAGTCATTTAACCCCCAAAAGTGACTCCAAAAAGAGAGACAAGTGAGAAAGAAGACATATTTGGCACACCTCCAAGCCAGAAATAAAGTGAAACTCCATAAACATTAAGCAATGAATAATGGCTTTATAAAAAAATAAATTCACATAAAATTTGTGTTGATAGCCCCAAAAACCTGTGTCCTGAGTAAAGGTGCTTCCTCCTGGAACTGGAGGTGTTGGCTGTGCATCAATCCTCACTTTTTCTATAGAAAATTATAGTCTACCTACATAACAAACTTGGTGACTCAGGCTAATTTTCTTTCAGTAAACACCTGTAAGTAGGCCTGTCCCAGCTTTCCCATAATACTTCCAGATATTCTAAAACTGAGGTTAGAATTGAAGTAACAAGGGCATTACTCACAGGACACAAGAACCTGCTTATTATTAACAATTCACATTGCTGGCAAATTCTTTAAAATCAGTGTCTTTTGTAAGGCTCTGTTTTGAAAAGGCAAGAGATGCTGATTAGTGGTACAGCTCTGTGGCAGGTAAATTCAGGACACGGCAGCAGAAACACTATATGAAAAGCCAGTCTAGCAATGCAGCAAATTGTTTATTACGTTTGCTTTCAATTAAAGGGAAAAAGATGTTCAACCTGAGGAAAGATGCCGTTTTACTCCAGCAGAGGGAGCTTATGAAACAGCTAAAATCAGTGTCCCTATGATCTTGTCAGTGAATTGAGGGTCATTTGAAAAAAAAAAAAAGTTACTATTTATTGAAGCATGAAAGCATGATAATGACCTTGAAATAATGATTTCAAGTGTTTAGTAAATGCTCGCTTAGTGAAGAAACGGTTTGCCTCCTCCCTCAGGGAACCTTTTTCTCAGTGACTTCTCACCCACTCATCATCTTCATAAAATGCCAAGATTAAATCACATACCTGACTTCTGGGAGGAACTCATTTAGTAGACAATCAGTTTGGTGGTAGGGGACGGAGGGCTAACTTTTGTTAAGGGCGTCACGGCATATAGTTTATGTCTGATCTTCACACTAACCCAGAGAAAAGAGCCCAGCGCCATCCTGAAGATTAGAAAACTAACCTTCTAAGAAGCTAGTGATTTGTTTATGCTCTTATACCTAGGAAGTGTGAGAGGTTGAACTACTGTTCTAATCTTCATTCTACTGTAATAGAATTATACATCCACACCTCTGTCATGTATCTGTAGTACTTACCATTGTGGATGGATACTATTTCCCTGCTTATTGATGGCCTTGGTCATGTGAACTGCTTTGGTCATAGGAATGTTAGTGATAAGTAGAAACTTTAAACATACTTGCACAGTTTGTCTTGTCCTGAAACACATGGAGTTGGGCTGAACCTTCCCCACAGCCTAAAGCAGAGCCACCCCTACCCTTGATGACCCACAGACCATTAGCAAGAAAAATAAATGTGTTACCGTAAACCATTGGATTTGGGATTTGTTACAATGTAAATGTGACTAATACAACAACTCTATGAATTGTATCTAGACCAAACTTGAATATGAGAATACTAAGGAGTTGAGAAATTAAGTGGCTTGCTCAAATAGGAAAATCATTTCCCAGGGGCACCCAGAAGAGTTCTTCTGGTGTCTCATTGGCCAGAACTGTGTAACATGGCTACCTACAGCTGCAAGAGCGGCTGGAAAAGTATCTGGCATCATGAGCCTCTACTGTGGCTCATGAAAGGAATGGGAGATAAATGGTTTTTTGAGTAGCACTCAACAGTGTGCCACTCCAGTGTTGTCAGGCTCCAAAGTCCATTATCTTTACCATTACCCTATGTTATGTTCTATCATAGGTAGGCAGAAGCTACTGGGAAGTGTCTTTGACTTCACCTTTGTGAGCTCAATATGGTGATGTGAATTGGCTTGTCTTTTTACACCTCTGCACTTGCCACGAGAAGAACATCCTCTAGGTAACTGATGGCCCAAGGAGAATGAGGAAGCACAAGGAGCCAACCTGAACTCACACCTACTCATAAGTAAGAAAAATAAATGTTTGTTTTTGTAAGCCACTGAGATTTAGAGGTGTTTGTTATAAATTTAAAAATCTGAATTTAAAAACAGTTTTGAAGTTCACCCAGCCCTATCCGGTTACCAATTCCAGATTCCAAACTAATGGTAGAGGTGAGCTTCAACTTGTAACCTCCCAGGGGTATCTGCACATGCATTCCCAAGACTCCTCTGGGACATTCCCCTCTCCCGTGTCCTCGATTTGACTGTATACAGTACTGTGGGTTTTC